>NC_082709.1:75259536-75354536 GCF_030144855.1 Hypanus sabinus
CCTCGGGTCTCATTTGGCCTGAGCAATGTCTGCTTGTTGACTGTCTTGGGCCGGGCTCTAAATGTTTCCCTATGATAGGCATGATATACAAGTACACATTGGAAGTGAATGGTTTGTTTCTGACAGTTATCTTAGCTGCAAAGTTGGACAGTGGGAGTATTGCTTGCATGGTCTGGAATTCATGGTGCAGAGAGGCAGATCAACTCTTTGAATGTTGGCAGAGGATACTGTATGCTGTGTATATGAATGAGATTTTCTCTTGTTTTAGCCAAACTTTTACTCCATTCCTGACACTTGGGTTATTGCTGAGGACTCATGCCCTTAACACAGGTCTCTGCCAATGTTGTATATTCAAATCGAAAATTGGTGGGAACTTTGAGCCCAGATATTTTTGAAGAGATCCAAAGGTGGGAGAGAACTCGAGAGGCAGAAAGTTGAAGGAAGAAGGGGAATCACCTGCTGACATTTGAGGCATTTTACCCAAATCTTGACTTCTAATAAAATCAGAGTATTACACATAAAATGATGGAGGAACTCAGCAGGTCAGGCAGCATCTATGGAGAGGAATAAACAGTTGATGTTTTGTGCTAAGACCCTTCATCACGACCTGATGAAGCCGATCAGTGTTCTGATGAAGGGCCTCAGCTCAAAATGTCCACTGCTTATTTGTCTCCATAGGTGCTGCTCGACCTGCTGAATGCCTCTGGTGTTTTGTGTGTGTTGCTCTGGATGTCCAGCACCTGCAGAATCTCTTGTGTTTCTAAACAAATCAAATGAGCTATGTTTTTGCATCAAATTGAGACTTGGAGCAGCTATGGGCAATTGATAGTGATGAGCTGTGCAGAGGTTTCCTGTACTCCTGGTGCAACATGTTCTGACTTGTGCTGTCACCGAGGCAAAGGGAGTGATGCCAGAAAGGATGTACACTACCTGAGTAGGTACCGTTTCTCTTTTCAGAAAATGCTTGGGGATGATCTGTGAGTTGTGCTCTTTAGGTTGAGCTTTAACTTTACGGTTAAAGAATGTGGAATTCCATCAAGTTGTTTTTGTTGAATAATCTAGAAAGCTTTGATGTGCATGGCGCTGAGAAATGATGGTTTGTTTTGTGCATTTTCAGGCACCCATGTTCTCCTGGCCCCGGCTGAGAGATGCAGACCCAGTCCTGCGGTGTGAGATGGCGTCTACCGGAGAGGTAACCAGAACAAAGCATGCCTTCAGTAGAGCTGTCCAGCACAGAAATAGGCCGCTTGTTCCGCTTGTCCTCACAGTTAGTGGGCGCCCATCCATATTAGTCCCAGCTTCCGGCACTTAATGTGTGAGTGCTTGACTCAGCACTCTAGATGCAGTTCAGCACTCTGCGTCCACTGCCCTCTCTGAAGTGTCTTCCAGGTACTCACTGCTCTCAGGCTGACGGGGGTCTCCGTCACATCCCCTTCAATGCCCTCTATTCAAATTTCAGTCAAACATATACATTCCCCTTCACCTGAAAGTTCATTAAGAAGCAAACGAGCAGAAGTGAAGGGGCGGCTCGTCAGCGCAGCAGATAGTGTAACACCATAATGACTCCAGCAATCCTGGTTCAATTCCTGCTGCTGTCTGTAAGGAGTTTGTACGCTCTCCCCACAATTCCCTCGAGGTGCTCCGGTTTCCTCCCACATTCCAAAGAGGTACAGGGTAGTGGGCTAGTTGGTCACGTGGGGCTAATTGGCTGATGCAGACTCGTTGGGCCAGAAGGACCTGTTACTGTGCTGTATCTCTAATGAAGAATCAGACTGATGCAGGCTGCTGTGGTTTGCGAGAAAGTGACTGACCACACCAAAATGAAATTTAACTTCCGCTTTTATCCCTGAAAATAAACATTATGCCTATATCATTAGTAATTTAAAAATAAACAAAGGTGCTCCAAGTGAAACCCAGTGTAGATTGGGGAAATGCTTCGTTGAGCAGCTTTGCTCTGTCCCACAACAGGACAGATTTCCCGCTGGATGCCCATTTTAATTCCACTTCCCATTCCCATTCCAACATCTACTGCCGCGAAAACAGCCACTCTTAGGTTGGAGGAATAAAACCTGATATTCTGTATGGGTAGCATCCAACCTGATGGCATGAACATCAATTTCTCTAACTTAGGGTAATTTCACCCCCCCCCCCCCTTTATCTTTTTCCATTCTCCATTCTGGCTCCCTCATACACCTTCTCTTCACCTGCCTTTCACTTCCCTCTGGTGTTTCTCCTCCTTCCTTTCTTCATGTTCCACTCTTCTCTCCTATCAGATCCCTTCTTCTTCAGTCCTTTTATCATTTCCACCAATCACCTTCCAGCTTCTCATTTCACCCACCCCCATCACCTACTTTCCCCGTCATCGGGCTTCACCTATCACCTTCTAGCTTGTACTTCCTTTCCCCTACACTTTCTCATTCTGGCTTCTTCCACCCTTCCTTTCTAGTCCCAATGAATGGTCTCCGAGGGAAAGAAACATCGACTCTATTTGTTTCCATAGACATTGCCTGACCTGCTGAGTTCCTCCAGCATTTTGTGTGTGTAGCTCTGGCTTTCCAGCATCTGTAGAATCTCTTGTGTTAGGACCGTAACGTTCCCACTGGCAACTAGCCACCATCTGTGTGCTGTCTGTCTAACCACTGTTTATTCCTTTCCATAGATGCTGTCTGATCAGCTGAGTTCCTTCAGCATTTTTTCTATTGCTTTTACGCTCCAAATATTCACCCTAAGCTGTTCTAGTGACAAGAAAATAGGTAGAGAGGATAGAATTAGAAAAAAAAATCTTCTTTTCTACTTTGGCTTTGGAAACTGAGGTGATAAAAACTGTTGTGGCATTTTTGAAGTGAATTTTTCATTTCCTGGTTTAAAAAATTGGGCAAACTTTATCCATGAGGCATGTGAGCTCCCCCTGAGGAAGATGGTTGACTCTGGACAAGTTGCTTGGGATGCCGGGGAGACTCTGAAGCTTTGTGGGAAAAAAAAGGTCAGTGGTGCCTGAAAGCAGGGTTCTTGTTTTAAAGTCTCTCAAAAGGACAACAACTACGACAGTGTCCAGAACGTCAGCCTGGATCTGTGCTCGGGTCTCTGGAGTAAGGTGAAAACGGACTCTGGCGTAAACGCCCAGCACTGAAATTTTATAGAGCAGCAAAGACAACTGGCATACAGGCGATGTTTTATAATGACAAATGAGATTGGGCTGCTTCTCTTTTACAGGTTGCCTGTTTTGGGCCAAATATTTATTCTGCGTTCCTGAAGGCAATATTGTCCACCGGCTTCAAAATGCCCCAGAAAGGAATCCTTATTGGAATTCAGGTACACCTTAAATACAACCTCTATGAGTTAGCTCTGTATTGTGAAATCAGCATTGATTTGGCCTTTTGATTTTTCAGATGGTGCCCATTGATCCATAGACTACCTCCCAATCTCATTGACCGTAAGATATAGGAGCAAAATTAGGCCATTTGGACAATCGGGTCTGCTCTGCACTCAGTCACAACTGATTTATTATCCATCTCAAGTCTGTTCTCCTGCCTTCTCTCTTTAACATATGACACCCTTACTAATCAAGAATCTATCAACCATCACTTTAATCATACCCACAGATTCACCACCCTCTGGCTAAAGAAATTCCTCCTCATCTCTGTTTTAAAGGATTGACCTTGCACTATGAGCTCTCCTCCCCGGCCATAGGCTCCCCCACTATTGGAAACATCCTCTGCATGTCCACTCTACCTAAACCTTTCAATATTTGATAGATTTCAGTGAGATTCCCTCCCCCATCCCCCCAATTCTTTTAAACTCCAGCTAGTACAGATCTGGAGCCATCAAATGCGTCGCACATGTTAACCCTTTCATTCTTGGGATCATTGCTGAAAATCTCTTCCGGACCCTCTCCAATGCCAGCACATTCTTTGATATTTAAGGGGCCCAAATCTGTGCTCAGTGCTCCAAGTGCTGTTTGACCAATGCTTTAAAAAGTCTGTGCTGTGAGCATGAGCTGATACCCAGGCAAGACTGGTCTCCGGTAACACAAGAAATCGCAGTTTTGGGATTTTCTGACAGAGATCTTGGGAAAAGTAATTAATCTGGATGTAATAAGCCATTCAATAAACTGAGAACATCTTTGCAGAAGTCCCATCCTTTTGCCAAATTCCCCATATTCCTCAATTCCCTTGGGAGAATCACCCACTCACAGGGCATAGAATAAGACCAACTCACCATGTTCATCATCAACCACCCATTTCACGTCAAGTTTATAGTCATCTGCATAAGGACTGTGATACAATACAGAGAAATGTTTGCTTGGAGCAGTGTCACAGCCATGTAGGTACAGACAAACAATAAATATAAACTATACATGAAATTATCACTGTTACGTACTAGCAGCAATAGACCACCTCAAGTCAGGTTTTAATGTTAAAACACTATATTTAGTAGTATCTACTCAAAATATAGAATAAATGAAATAAAGAGAAATTAACAGTGTTATGCACTGTCAAGGTTAAGAGCAGTTCTTAAAAGTCTTAAGATGGCAAACTACTAGAAAGGTCCAGTAATCCACAGAATTAGTGAGGGGAGGGAAAAAAAAATGTAGCGAGCAGCCGATCACGAAGAATTCCATAGGTTCCCCGCTGGGAAAACGAAGTAACAGTTGCCGAAGATGTTATCCGTCGAGTCGTCCCGAAATCCACGTAAAAGTACCACAAGGTGACAGTCACGGAATATTCCTTAGCATCAGTGCTTACCACATAACATCCCTGATACCATGTAAGGGTTAACAAAAGTGGTCGCCACGCAATACTCCAACAAAATCCATGTATGGATCATACGAAGTGACAGTCACACATCCAATGTGCACGGTGTGTCGTTAATCAACCCAACCCTTTGGGCATGGGGAAGTATCAGACTTTACCCATTGTTGCAGCAAGCTACTACCAGCAGCTTGTGGTCTGAAGTTTCCACACTCTCTCTCTTTCCTTCTGAAAGTCCCAGCAGTCTGTCCGTAGCTTGTTATACTGACATCATAGTCCCACCTCATCCAGGCATTTTAAAGTGACACCCACAACAGTAAATGAAGCCATAGTCACATAACATCACATACAGTGAAATAAATGAACAAGTACAAGACAAAGACACAATTGAAGAGAAGTCCAAAGTAGTGCAAATGGTGGTCCCTCATGTTTCATTGCTGAGGTGGGGTTAGCGTATATTTAAACAGAATATATTTAAAGTGAAGGTTGATAGGTTCTTGATTAGTAAGGAAGTTAAAAGTTTATGGGGAGAAGGCAGGAGAATAAAATCGAGAAGGATGATAAATCAGCCATGATTGAATGGCAGTGCAGACTCAATGGGCTGAATGGCCTAATTTTGCTCAACAACCCCAGATTTTATCATTTACCTACAATCAGATTATTTTACAATGGCATCTTCGGGATGTGGGTGTGACCACGCCATGGGTAAATGATAAAATCTGGGGTTGTTGAGCAAAATTAGGCTATGTGGTCACAGGGAAAAGTGCACATCCACCTGGTAATGGTACTGAAACCAATCTGCCAACTGCCTTTAAACATAAGGACTCTAACCTTTCTGGACCAGACTTCATTGTGAGTCTCTTTAGAAAGCCTTATCGAAATCCATGCTGACTGCATTAACTGCACAACTCTCATAAATACATTGTTCTTACTTCTTCAGAAATAGAATCTCAATTAAGTTAGACAGGATCTGACACACAAAATCAATCAGACTGTACCTGATCAACTTCTGGCCAAGTGTAGATTAACATTGTCCCAAAGACATTTTCCCTCTGGAATCCACTTGGACTCTGGGTTTGTACAGTCCCAGTGTAGTTATAGAGAATGCACAGTGACAAGGTTCTTACAACTTCAGCCAGCAATGAAACCCACTGGAGCCCAACACGCATTCCTGGCTGGAGCCCTGTGCACCGTGTATTAATGCTCAGTATAATCGCCGATCACAGACCTTCACTAATTCTTTCTATCTCTCCTCAGAGCTCCTTCCGATCAAAGTTCCTGGACACAGCGGAGCAGCTGCATGCGCAAGGATACAAGGTGAGTAACCCTGCAGCTGAAGAGAAGATTTGTTTCTTAAAGTGCAGAATGTGCACTTGTGACACTGGGCCTCAGACAGACTTATGGGATCATATTGATGTGTTGTTGCTGCTGTTGAGATGAAGAAAGTTTCCACTGGGTTGGGGCACCCGAAATTCAATCAGCCATTGGTGAGGGGATTGGGTTGGTGAGTTACACTCGTCTTAATGTGATGGTGGGGAGCGTGTGGGTTGAGAGTGAATCTGAACGTCACTTCTTTTAAGTGCTGTCATAATTTTATGTTCAGCATCTTGTGATGTGAGCTGGTGGATATGGCCAAGGTCAGACTACAGAATGGAGAGAGATGGTTCAGAGACCAGAGGCACTGAAAGTCAGTTGCTGCTTTCAGAATCAGGTTTATTATCTCTGGCATGTGGCGTGAAATTTGTTAACTTAGCAGCAGCAGTTCAATGCCATACATAATGAAGCAGAGAGAAAAAAAATGAAACGTAGTAATAAATTAACAAGGAAATTGGTTATGTACATTGAATAGATTAAAAAAACAGGCAAAATCAGAAATACTGTATATTAAAAAAAGTGAGGTAGTGTCCAAAGCTTCAATGTCCATTTAGGAATCGGATGGCAGAGGGGAAGAAGCTGTTTCTGAATCGCTGAGTGTGTGCCTTCAGGCTTCTGTACCTCCTACCTGATGGTAACAGTGAGAAAAGGGCATGCCCTGGGTGCCGAAGGTCCCTAATAATGGACACTACCTTTCTGAGACACCGCTCCCTGAAGATGTCCTGGGTACTTTGTAGGCTAGTGCCCAAGATGGAGCTGACTAGATTGACAGCTTCTTTCTGTCCTGTGCAGTAGCCCCTCCATACCAGACAGTGATGCAGCCTGTCAGAATGCTCTCCACAGTACAACTATAGAAGTTTTTGAGTGTATTTCTTGACATGCAAAATCTCTTCAAACTCCTAATGAAATATAGCCGCTGACTTGCCTTCTTTATAACCACATTGATATGCTGGGACCAGGTTAGATCCTCAGAGATCTTGACACCCAGGAACCTAAAGCTGCTCACTCTCTCCACTTCTGATCCCTCTATGAGGATTGGTATGTGTTCCTTCATCTTACCCTTCCTGAAGTCCACAATCAGCTCTTTCGTCTTACTGACATTGAGTGCCAGGTTGTTGCTGCAGCACCACTCCACTAGTTGGCATATCTCACTGCTGTGCACCCTCTCATCACCACCTGGGATTCTACCAACGAAGGTTATATTGTCAGCAAATTTACAGAAGGCATTTGAGCTATGCCTAGCCACACAGTCATGTGTATACAGAGAGTGGAGCGTTGGCTAAGCACACACCCTTGAGGTGCACCAGTGTTGATCATCAGCGAGGAGGAGATGTTATCACTAATCTGCACAGATCGTGGTCTTCTGGTTAGGAAGTTGAAGATCCAATTGCAGAGGGAGGTACAGAGGCCCAGGTTCTGCAACTTCTCAATCAGGATTGTGGGAATGATGGTATTAAATGCTGAGCTATAGTCGATGAACAACATCCTGACATGGGTGTTTGTGTTGTCCAGGTGGCTTAAAGCCATGTGGAGAGCCACTGAGATTGTGTCTGCAGTTGACCTATTGTGGCAATAGATAATTACCTTTCAGATAATTTTGCTCCATCTTCATGACATGCTCCATAGAAATGGAGCATTACAATGGAATTCTGCTACACACAGTGGAACGATGCCCTGTGCAATGGAGCTCTGCTACACACAGTAGAACGATGCCCTGTGCAATGGAATTCTGCTACACACAGTGGAACGATGCCCTGTGCAATGGAGCTCTGCTACACACAGTAGAACGATGCCCTGTGCAATGGAATTCTGCTACACACAGTGGAACGATGCCCTGTGCAATGGAATTCTGCTACACACAGTGGAACGATGCCCTGTGCAATGGAATTCTGCTACACACAGTGGAACGATGCCCTGTGCAATGGAATTCTGCTACACACAGTGGAACGATGCCCTGTGCAATAGAGCTCTGCTACACACAGTGGAACGATGCCCTGTGCAATGGAGCTCTGCTACACACAGTGGAATGATGCCCTGTGCAATGGAATTCTGCTACACACAGTGGAACGATGCCCTGTGCAATAGAGCTCTGCTACACACAGTGGAACGATGCCCTGTGCAATAGAGCTCTGCTACACACAGTGGAACGATGCCCTGTGCAATGGAGCTCTGCTACACACAGTGGAATGATGCCCTGTGCAATGGAATTCTGCTACACACAGTGGAACGATGCCCTGTGCAATGGAGCTCTGCTACACACAGTGGAACGATGCCCTGTGCAATGGAGCTCTGCTACACACAGTGGAACGATGCCCTGTGCAATGGAGCTCTGCTACACACAGTGGAACGATGCCCTGTGCAATGGAGCTCTGCTACACACAGTGGAACGATGCCCTGTGCAATGGAGCTCTGCTACACACAGTGGAACGATGCCCTGTGCAATGGAATTCTGCTACACACAGTGGAACGATGCCCTGTGCAATGGAATTCTGCTACACACAGTGGAACGATGCCCTGTGCAATGGAGCTCTGCTACACACAGTGGAACGATGCCCTGTGCAATGGAATTCTGCTACACACAGTGGAACGATGCCCTGTGCAATGGAATTCTGCTACACACAGTGGAACGATGCCCTGTGCAATAGAGTTCTGCTACACACAGTGGAACGATGCCCTGTGCAATGGAATTCTGCTACACACAGTGGAACGATGCCCTGTGCAATGGAATTCTGCTACACACAGTGGAATGATGCCCTGTGCAATGGAATTCTGCTACACACAGTGGAACGATGCCCTGTGCAATGGAATTCTGCTACACACAGTGGAATGATGCCCTGTGCAATGGAATTCTGCTACACACAGTGGAACGATGCCCTGTGCAATGGAATTCTGCTACACACAGTGGAACGATGCCCTGTGCAATGGAATTCTGCTACACACAGTGGAACGATGCCCTGTGCAATGGAATTCTGCTACACACAGTGGAACGATGCCCTGTGCAATGGAATTCTGCTACACACAGTGGAATGATGCCCTGTGCAATGGAATTCTGCTACACACAGTGGAACGGTGCCCTGTGCAATGGAATTCTGCTACACACAGTGGAACGATGCCCTGTGCAATGGAGCTCTGCTACACACAGTGGAATGATGCCCTGTGCAATGGAATTCTGCTACACACAGTGGAACGATGCCCTGTGCAATGGAGCTCTGCTACACACAGTGGAACGATGCCCTGTGCAATAGAGTTCTGCTACACACAGTGGAACGATGCCCTGTGCAATGGAATTCTGCTACACACAGTGGAACGATGCCCTGTGCAATGGAACTCTGCTACACACAGTGGAACGATGCCCTGTGCAATGGAATTCTGCTACACACAGTGGAACGATGCCCTGTGCAATAGAGTTCTGCTACACACAGTGGAACGATGCCCTGTGCAATGGAGCTCTGCTACACACAGTGGAACGATGCCCTGTGCAATGGAATTCTGCTACACACAGTAGAACGATGCCCTGTGCAATGGAGCTCTGCTACACACAGTGGAATGATGCCCTGTGCAATGGAGCTCTGCTACACACAGTGGAACGATGCCCTGTGCAATGGAATTCTGCTACACACAGTGGAACGATGCCCTGTGCAATGGAATTCTGCTACACACAGTGGAACGATGCCCTGTGCAATGGAATTCTGCTACACACAGTGGAACGATGCCCTGTGCAATAGAGCTCTGCTACACACAGTGGAACGATGCCCTGTGCAATGGAGCTCTGCTACACACAGTGGAATGATGCCCTGTGCAATGGAATTCTGCTACACACAGTGGAACGATGCCCTGTGCAATAGAGCTCTGCTACACACAGTGGAACGATGCCCTGTGCAATAGAGCTCTGCTACACACAGTGGAACGATGCCCTGTGCAATGGAGCTCTGCTACACACAGTGGAATGATGCCCTGTGCAATGGAATTCTGCTACACACAGTGGAACGATGCCCTGTGCAATGGAGCTCTGCTACACACAGTGGAACGATGCCCTGTGCAATGGAATTCTGCTACACACAGTGGAACGATGCCCTGTGCAATGGAGCTCTGCTACACACAGTGGAACGATGCCCTGTGCAATGGAGCTCTGCTACACACAGTGGAACGATGCCCTGTGCAATGGAGCTCTGCTACACACAGTGGAACGATGCCCTGTGCAATGGAGCTCTGCTACACACAGTGGAACGATGCCCTGTGCAATGGAATTCTGCTACACACAGTGGAACGATGCCCTGTGCAATGGAATTCTGCTACACACAGTGGAACGATGCCCTGTGCAATGGAGCTCTGCTACACACAGTGGAACGATGCCCTGTGCAATGGAATTCTGCTACACACAGTGGAACGATGCCCTGTGCAATGGAATTCTGCTACACACAGTGGAACGATGCCCTGTGCAATAGAGTTCTGCTACACACAGTGGAACGATGCCCTGTGCAATGGAATTCTGCTACACACAGTGGAACGATGCCCTGTGCAATGGAATTCTGCTACACACAGTGGAATGATGCCCTGTGCAATGGAATTCTGCTACACACAGTGGAACGATGCCCTGTGCAATGGAATTCTGCTACACACAGTGGAATGATGCCCTGTGCAATGGAATTCTGCTACACACAGTGGAACGATGCCCTGTGCAATGGAATTCTGCTACACACAGTGGAATGATGCCCTGTGCAATGGAATTCTGCTACACACAGTGGAACGATGCCCTGTGCAATGGAATTCTGCTACACACAGTGGAACGATGCCCTGTGCAATGGAATTCTGCTACACACAGTGGAATGATGCCCTGTGCAATGGAATTCTGCTACACACAGTGGAACGGTGCCCTGTGCAATGGAATTCTGCTACACACAGTGGAACGATGCCCTGTGCAATGGAGCTCTGCTACACACAGTGGAATGATGCCCTGTGCAATGGAATTCTGCTACACACAGTGGAACGATGCCCTGTGCAATGGAGCTCTGCTACACACAGTGGAACGATGCCCTGTGCAATAGAGTTCTGCTACACACAGTGGAACGATGCCCTGTGCAATGGAATTCTGCTACACACAGTGGAACGATGCCCTGTGCAATGGAACTCTGCTACACACAGTGGAACGATGCCCTGTGCAATGGAATTCTGCTACACACAGTGGAACGATGCCCTGTGCAATAGAGTTCTGCTACACACAGTGGAACGATGCCCTGTGCAATGGAACTCTGCTACACACAGTGGAACGATGCCCTGTGCAATGGAATTCTGCTACACACAGTAGAACGATGCCCTGTGCAATGGAACTCTGCTACACACAGTGGAACGATGCCCTGTGCAATGGAACTCTGCTACACACAGTGGAACGATGCCCTGTGCAATGGAATTCTGCTACACACAGTGGAACGATGCCCTGTGCAATGGAACTCTGCTACACACAGTGGAACGATGCCCTGTGCAATGGAATTCTGCTACACACAGTGGAACGATGCCCTGTGCAATGGAGCTCTGCTACACACAGTGGAATGATGCCCTGTGCAATGGAGCTCTGCTACACACAGTGGAATGATGCCCTGTGCAATGGAGCTCTGCTACACACAGTGGAACGATGCCCTGTGCAATAGAGTTCTGCTACACACAGTGGAACGATGCCCTGTGCAATAGAGTTCTGCTACACACAGTGGAACGATGCCCTGTGCAATGGAGCTCTGCTACACACAGTGGAACGATGCCCTGTGCAATGGAGCTCTGCTACACACAGTGGAACGATGCCCTGTGCAATGGAATTCTGCTACACACAGTGGAACGATGCCCTGTGCAATAGAGTTCTGCTACACACAGTGGAACGATGCCCTGTGCAATGGAATTCTGCTACACACAGTGGAACGATGCCCTGTGCAATAGAGCTCTGCTACACACAGTAGAACGATGCCCTGTGCAATGGAGCTCTGCTACACACAGTGGAACGATGCCCTGTGCAATGGAGCTCTGCTACACACAGTGGAACGATGCCCTGTGCAATGGAGCTCTGCTACACACAGTGGAACGATGCCCTGTGCAATGGAATTCTGCTACACACAGTGGAACGATGCCCTGTGCAATGGAACTCTGCTACACACAGTGGAACGATGCCCTGTGCAATGGAATTCTGCTACACACAGTGGAACGATGCCCTGTGCAATGGAGCTCTGCTACACACAGTGGAATGATGCCCTGTGCAATGGAGCTCTGCTACACACAGTGGAATGATGCCCTGTGCAATGGAGCTCTGCTACACACAGTGGAACGATGCCCTGTGCAATGGAGCTCTGCTACACACAGTGGAACGATGCCCTGTGCAATGGAATTCTGCTACACACAGTGGAACGATGCCCTGTGCAATAGAGTTCTGCTACACACAGTGGAACGATGCCCTGTGCAATAGAGCTCTGCTACACACAGTAGAACGATGCCCTGTGCAATGGAGCTCTGCTACACACAGTGGAATGATGCCCTGTGCAATGGAGCTCTGCTACACACAGTGGAATGATGCCCTGTGCAATGGAGCTCTGCTACACACAGTGGAATGATGCCCTGTGCAATGGAGCTCTGCTACACACAGTGGAATGATGCCCTGTGCAATGGAGCTCTGCTACACACAGTGGAATGATGCCCTGTGCAATGGAGCTCTGCTACACACAGTGGAACGATGCCCTGTGCAATGGAACTCTGCTACACACAGTGGAACGATGCCCTGTGCAATGGAATTCTGCTACACACAGTGGAACGATGCCCTGTGCAATAGAGTTCTGCTACACACAGTGGAACGATGCCCTGTGCAATGGAGCTCTGCTACACACAGTGGAACGATGCCCTGTGCAATGGAACTCTGCTACACACAGTGGAACGATGCCCTGTGCAATGGAATTCTGCTACACACAGTGGAACGATGCCCTGTGCAATGGAACTCTGCTACACACAGTGGAACGATGCCCTGTGCAATGGAATTCTGCTACACACAGTGGAACGATGCCCTGTGCAATGGAGCTCTGCTACACACAGTGGAATGATGCCCTGTGCAATGGAGCTCTGCTACACACAGTGGAACGATGCCCTGTGCAATAGAGTTCTGCTACACACAGTGGAACGATGCCCTGTGCAATAGAGTTCTGCTACACACAGTGGAACGATGCCCTGTGCAATAGAGTTCTGCTACACACAGTGGAACGATGCCCTGTGCAATGGAGCTCTGCTACACACAGTGGAATGATGCCCTGTGCAATGGAGCTCTGCTACACACAATGGAACGATGCCCTGTGCAATGGAGCTCTGCTACACACAATGGAACTGCCCCCTTGCTTCTATATCTTACGGTCTTATGATTCCTGGGAATGCCAGGATGCCATCAGAATGATCTCAGGAATGAAGGGGTTAATGTATGAGGAATGTTTGATGACTCTGGGCCTGTACTCGCTGGAGTTTAGAAGAATGTGAGGGGATGTGAGAATCTCATTGAAACCTGCTGAATATTGAAAAGCCTTGATAGGGTGGGCATGGAGAAGATGTTTCCAATAGTGAAGGGAGTCTAGGATCAGAGGGCATAGCCTCAGAGTAGAAGGATGTCCTTTCTTTGGCCAGAGCCTGGTGAACCTGTGGAATTGATTGCCACAGACGGATATGAAGGCCAGGTCACTGGCTATATTTAAAGAGGGGTTTAGTGACTCTTGATCAGGCATCTCAGGTTACGGGGAGAGGCAGGAGAATGGGATATTCAATCAGTCATGATAGAATGGCAGAGCAGTCCCAGTGGCTGACTGGCTTAACTCTGCAACAATATTTTGTGGTCTTTTGTTGAAGCATAATGTTTTGGAATGATGGAGGGTAGGATTTCTTGTTGCACAAAGAACAGGAAAGTATACTGACAGTTAGTGAGTCAGGCAGGAGTGCAGGATATATGGTTTAAAGAAGCTGTTCTGTCTGGCAGCTTCCTTTGTGAGAATTTTTAAATGTGCCCCAAAACTGAAGTGGTCCATATGTGATGTGAATTCTCTGTCTTTATTTTAAAGCTTTATGCCACAGAAGGGACGTCTGCCTGGTTAAACGCCAATGATGTTCCAACAGGGCTTGTGTCGTGGCCCACAGCAGAAGACCACAGCTCCAACATCCCTTCCTTCACCAAGTGAGTGAGGATCAGAGTAATCGATCAAATCTCTACCTGATCTGTAGTTGTGATCCGTAGCCTGAAAGGGAGAGGCAATCGCTGGGGCATGGGTGTACTGTGGACTGTGGACAGGGGTGGTGTACTGGGTTCAGGTGTTCTGGGAACCATGTGGAGGATATATAGGGGAAATGCTGGGCTGTGGGTGTACCAGGAAGCCAAGGGCATAGGTATACTGGGCAGTGGATGCTCTGGATGCTGGGAAATCTCAGAAGGTGCTATGGACAGCATCACCTGTTGTCATGGCTGCCAGTTTCTTCCATGCCTCTCATTTCACGTAGTGTGGGGTAGGATATCTGAAGATCAAAGGTTTCAAAGGTACATTTAATGTCAGAGAAATGAATACAATATACATCCTGAAATGCTTTTTCTACACAATCATCCACAAAAACAGAGGAGTGCCCCAAAGAATGAATGACAATTAAATGTTAGAACCCTGAAGTCCTCCCCCAGCTCCCCTCCCTCCCTCACGTAAGCAGCAGCAAGCAACGATCTTCCCTCCTCCACCGGCATAAAAAAGCATCGGCACCCGCCACCGAGCACTCAAGTATGAGCAAAGCAACAGCAAAGACACAGACTTGCAGTTACCCCAAAGACTTGGCGTTTCACCCGGTATTTGACATACCACAGGCTCTCTTTCTTTCTCCCTAATAAGGGAGAAAGAGATGGCTCCATTTCACAGCGAGAAGGGAGCTATAACAAACAACTTGATGATTTACAATGTTATAAGTCCATTGCATTGCTTTTTCCGAACTCTGTGCCGAAAGATCTTGGGTCTCTGGGCACACAGCCTTGGATCCTCCATCTCCCACGACACCGACCTACGACCCGCCCGTATTCAGAGCCATGAGAAAGCGAGCTGTGCTCTTGGGCCGAGCCCTTGGCGTGCCGAATAATGGCCAGTCGTGAAACCCCGAGAGTGGGTCCCATTCCAGCTAAGAACCATAGTCAACGTTTAACTCCAGGTCAGGGTCTTCAAAAGAATCCTGAAGGGGAAAAATAGTGATATTAAAGATGGAAATAGAGCTGTTTTTGAAGATGCAAGCAAAGGAGTCACTGTTAGGTGTCATTAATCCTCCTAAGCTTCTTCTTTCAGCTTTTATAACTGCCAGTCTATTCTCCTCCTTGCCAATTTTATGTGGGTCAGTTTTGATCTGAAAATGTCACCGGGCTGCTGTTACATCCCTATCATCTCCTTCCCACGACATTCCCAGGATCCCTCCTCTCGTTCCCTTTTGTCTAAATGTCTCTGTTTGTGTTGCAGAAACCACCATTAGTGCCTTCACATGAGAGGGAAAGGAACTGTTTTGAAGGCTGATAGCTCCATCGTAGAGTGGTATCAGTGTTAGGGTCACTGAGGATTCATGTGGACAACCACGTAACCATTTGACCCATTACACACCTCCTCTACAAGATGTGCACCAAGAGATTCCAGGAACTTTCAAATTAGGTTTAATATTACTGACATTACCCAACCAGGGACGTGCCCTCTTCTCACTGTTACCGTCTGGAAGGACCCACAGAGCCTGACAACACACACTCAGCAATTCAGGAACAGCTTTCCCCCTCTGCCATCCGATTTCTAAATGCACATTGAACCCATGAACACTTCCTCATTATGTTTTCACTTATGATTTGATTTTGGTTTTTGCACTACTTATTTTAACTATTTGATAGACACTTATATGTAAATAAAAACTTAACGTAAATCAGTTTTTTTCCTCTATTTATTTATCGTGTATTTCATTGTACGGCTGCCATAAAATTAACAAATTCCACGATATGCCAGTGATATTAAACCTGATTCTGATTCATGTGTCATTTTATTGTGATAGCAATACATTGCAATACAGTGCATAAAGTTTACGATAAATTACAAATACATATATATAGTGTGAAAAGATAGCAAAACTATGTTAGATCATGTTCATGATCCTAAAACATTGAATGTGCGTTTTCAGGCTCTTGTACCTCCTCCCTGATGATAGTAATAAGAAGAGAGCATATCATGGGTGATAAGAGCCCTTAATGATGGTTGTCATCTTCTTGAGGCATCAAGAAGGTCTCCTTGTTGCTGGGGAGGCTAGTGCTTGCGATGGAGCTGGCCTACAATCCGCTAAAGCTTTTTCCAATGTGTGCAGTGGCCCCTCCATACCAGACAATGATGCAACCCTCTTTCTCTCTTCTGCTCTTAGATTGATCCATGATGGGGTCATTGACCTAGTGATCAACCTGCCCAACAACAACACACGCTTCATGAGAGAGAACTACCTGATCCGTAGAATGGCCATTGATCATGGAGTGCCCCTCATCACCAACTTCCAGGTAAGTGGCCACCACACTCTGCCTACTGACATTAGGATGCCAGAGGGATTGGTTCCCAGCTGGTGCTGGGGTCATAGTGAGCAGTGGGGAGAGGAGCAGATGATTTGTGACAGACAGACAGACATACTTTATTGATCCCGAGGGAAATTGGGTTTCGTTACAGTCGCACCAACCAAGAATAGTGTAGAAATATAGCAATATAAAACCATAAATAATTAAATAATAATAATTAAATTATTCCAAGTGGAAATAAGTCCAGGACCAGCCTATTGGCTCAGGGTGTCTGATACTCCGAGGGAGGAGTTGTAAATAGACAATAGGTGCAGAAGTAGACCATTTGGCCCTTCGAGCCTGCACCACCATTTTGAGATCATGGCTGATCATCTACTATCAATACCCGGTTCCTGCCTTGTCCCCATATCCCTTGATTGATGTTTGATGGCCACAGGCAGGAATGACTTCCTATGATGCTCAGTGTTACATCTCGGTGGAATGAGTCTCTGGCTGAATGTACTCCTGTGCCTAACCAGTACATTATGGAGTGGATAGGAGACATTGTCTAAGATGGCATGCAACTTGGACAGCATCCTCTTTTCAGACACCACTGTCAGAGAGTCCAGTTCAACCCCCACAACATCACTGGCCTTACGAATGAGTTTGTTGATTCTATTGGTGACTGCTACCCTCAGAAATTTTGGAAAGTATTTAATTGTGGAAAGGGCTAATTATGATAATACAAATTGAGCACCCCTTATCCTAAAATCTAAAACCCAAAAACCTTCAAAATCTGAGAATTTTTGAGTGCTGACATGATGTCGCAAATGGAAGGTTCCACGAGGCACTGTGAGCGGCAGTTCCGTGGGCAGCAACACCTTGTTAATGAGAGAGGTCAGAGAAGAATAGCCAAACTGGTTCCAGCTGACAAGAAGGCAACAGTAACTCAAATAACCATGTCTTAAAGCAGTGACTTCAGAAGAGCATCTCTGAACACAAGACACAGAGGACAAATAAGGCCAGGCTATATACAATGAATGGTGAGCCACAAGGGACCTCGGGATACGGGTGCAAGGATCTCTGAAGCATATGTGATAAGGAAGATGTATGTGATTGCTGCTCTAATCAGCCAGAGGTGGGATTGGTCTGTGCTCCAACCTGTGCTTTTCCTTGAAGGTCATCCTTCCCCTCCCCCTCCCAATGGGATCCAAAGAGGTATACTTGTTATTGAGTGGGATAGCCACTCTGGTCAGAGTGGGAGATGTGGCTGGTGCGATGGGGTCTCATCCAGGTCCACCCAGAACTTAATTCAGGCCACTTTCAGGTATAAACCAAGCAGATGTCCTGTTGGCTTTTCCTGCAGGGAATTTGGGTGTTTGTGGTGTAGAGAATGCTTGTGGTGTACATGGTGTATACAGTTCCAGTGGTGTTCATGGTATCTGTACACAGTCAGAAGTGTTCATGGTACCTGTCTGTACACAGTCAGAACTGTTCATGGTATCTGTCTGTACACAGTCAGAACTGTTCATGGTATCTGTCTGTACACAGTCAGAAGTGTTCATGGTATCTGTCTGTACACAGTCAGAAGTGTTCGTGGTATCTGTCTGTACACAGTCAGAAGTGTTCATGGTATCTGTCTGTACACAGTCAGAAGTGTTCGTGGTATCTGTCTGTACACAGTCAGAAGTGTTCGTGGTATCTGTCTGTACACAGTCAGAAGTGTTCATGGTATCTGTCCAGCAGTGTACACAGTGCCTGTGTTATGATCTGCTGAGGTCGTATTTCAGTTTTTAGGCACTGAAATTGATCCATTCAGCTTCACTTATGTAGCCGTTAGCTGTGCTGGACAGGGCTTCATCAGCTCCAGAGTCTGGAGTTTGTGGTTTCGAGGCAGGACTCCAGGTGGAAGTGCTGGTAGAGTTCAGAGGAAGCTCGCTCAGCTGCTGGGAGATCTGCCTGAGGTGGTGAGATCTAGCCTGGTGGTTATGGTGAATTTGATGGCATGTCATGCCACTCTGAGCCTCGACGACCTGGAGCCCTCATCTATCGCAGCCGCTGCCTGAGGTTTCTCTGCTGGAATAAATACAGAGAGGCCAGAGCTGGCCCTGCTCCCACAAAAGCATCCAATATAGTCAAAAACCCGTTCCCACCCAAACATCTCTTTCTCCCCCTCCCTTCAGGAAGAAAATACAAAAGCCTGAAAGCACATACCACCAGGCTGAATGACCGCTTCTGCTCCACTGGTATAAGACCATTGAATGGCCTCCTATCTCACAATCTACCTCAACATGGCCCTTGCTCCTAACTGTCTACCTGCACTGCAGTTTCTGTGTCGGTCTCACTCCTTATTCTGCATTCAGTTATTGCTTTTGCTGTTGTACCACCCTGATGTACTTGTGTACAGAATGATTAGTGTGAATCACTGTGTCTAGGTACTTGTAACAATAATAAACAAATTACTCATGACCAGATCTCTCCTGCCGCACTACCCGAGTGACAATGTTACTGGTTCCTTCCAGGTGGCGAAGCTGTTTGCCGAAGCCATTAAGCACTGTGGGAAGCTGGACTCCACCAGCCTGTATCACTACCGAGAGAACAGCGTGATCAGAGGACTGCAGTGAGCTGGGGGTCCGCGGACACCTCCATCCTCCCCACGTGTACAAAGCTGGATCTCCAATACGAGCTACATGAGATTTGTCTGTAACAAATTTGAATAAAGAGACTTCACTGTTACCTCAACATCCCCATTACTCAGCCTTTAGAGGTTTAATCACTATGTAATCAACTCCTGGCTGTTTTCACTTCTGTTGGGCATTCAGTGGGCCCAGGGGCTGCATGCCTCTGACCTATCAGGGATTCTCTTGTGCCCTTTGACCTCTTGCCTGCCCTTCTCAGCGCATACTGTGGTAAACTGCAGCTCTGCGGTCCCAAACTTCCTGTCAGTTGTGAGGGTGCCTCCCTCCTCCTGTGCTGGTTCCCTGCTGCCTGTTAGTGCTGCTGGCCGGCAGCCCCCCCCCCCCCCCCGTCATGTGCCCATGGTGATCAGAAGGTAAGATAGCCGGGGCAATCGTTGCTCCCGAGTGCCAGGCCCATGCATGTATCTAGCCTGCCACTGCCAGCAACAGTCCTATACCTGGAGATGGCCATCCAAGCTCCTCCCTCCCGCCCTCCGCTTTCCTGAAGAAAAAGGGCACCATTTGTGGATGTGCAGCGTTCACTCTTGGGTCTTACTCAACCCCTGGCAGCTCGTACTCAGACAACCTCAGTGGGAGCGGGGCCGATGGGGCCCCGAGGTAGGACTGGACCATCCCCAGAGAGCACTGATTCTGGGCTTCACTGGCTTCTGGGCTGTGCTCACGTTGACCTTTTCCCTGCTATTGTGCTCCAGTGCTGTGCACCGTGCAGTGAGCAGGGCCACCAGATACAGTTCTTTGCATAGTGCTTTGTGATCAGTCCACTCTGCTGTAAATCCAGGCAATTCTTTGTAAGCTAACTCAACACAAATAAATCATTCTTTAATTAAAACTAATATTGTGCACCTTGTGAGTGATTGGGAATGTTAACCTTGTCTGGTAGTAGTGCAATCAGTCAAGACAGGTATGATGTTCTCCCTAGTGGAGAATGCCTGTGTCTGACTCTGTTTAACATGGGGAGGCTGATGTACAGGCTGCCACCACGCAGTCCTTGACCACTCAGGGTCGGGGTCCAGTGGCATGGGGACACTTCACTACTGCAACCTTCCTCCGCTTTCACTGCCGTTGCGATGTGTCATCATCTTCCGCCAGCTCCGGCGTTGAGGTCTTGACTGGATCACTCTGCGTCTGGAATCTCCCCTTGAGCTTACCGTCATGGGCGACCGTTCTAGGTAGCCAAGCTCCAAACGGCATTACTCTTAGGGTGCCAGGAAATCATAAGCCTTTCCACCACAACAAGTTAATGATCCTTGGAGAAGCAGACGCAGCCAAAGATCAGAAAACATTGTAAATATCTGCAGGTCAAGTGAAAAGTAGAAGAGTCAAAGTTGCAGGCTGAGGCATTTCCTCAATGGAGGAAGTATACTCAGTGTTCTTCACCATGTGTTCCTGCATGTTCATGGTCTTCTGCTGCTGTAGCCCATCTGCTTCAAGGTTCAATGTTTTGTGTGTTCAGAGAGGTTGTTCTGTGCATCATTGTTGTAATGTGTTTTTATGAGTTTTGTTGCCTTCCTGTCAGTTTGAACCAGTCTTGACGTTCTCCTCTGACCACTCTCATTAACAAGGTGTTTTTGGCCCACAGAACTGCCACTCACTGCATTTTTTTAACTCCATTTTCTGTAAACTCTAGAGACCGTTGTGCATGAAAATCCCAGGAGATCAGCAGTTTCTGACCCCCATTTAACCCCAGTATCATTCCATGAACCTCTTGACCATGTCTGCATGCTTTTAAGCATTGCATTGCTGCCATTCAATTGGGTGATTAGATATTTACATTAACATGTTTCCAGTTGTACCTAATAAAGAGGCCACTGAACGGAAGTTAGTTTTAGGTCATGGAAAAAATGGGAAAGGATGGATATTACCCCGTGAATAACTCCTGATCGGATGAATCCAAATGAGACAGTCAGAATCAGACTCCGTATTTTTGTGATGCAATGCAGACACCAGGGGAGTGAGATGTAACCAGCAGAATCCTCTGTAGGTTAGAATCAGGGAAAACTACTTGTTGACAGGCAGAGATGTCCATTACTGACAAAGGAGACATGTGGATTGTCTTGTGTTCCTAGACACATTCTGTATCCCGATTTCCTGTAAAGTGAAGCCATTAATGCATGCATAAAGAGATTTTAAAAGTATATGTATTTATTCTACAAGAGTAAATGTTGCTCCATATCTTAAATTTTTGGAGAGTGATTTGTGACTTCTGTAAGGCTGAAGATCTGCTATCCAAACTGCTGTAATGCAGCGATCACCTGTACACAGAGCAAAAAGTGAGTTACCTAAAGTTAGAGATTCCAGCACAGGTGGAAGATACACATACAGTACTGTGCAAAAGTCTTGGGTGTATATATAGCTAGGATGACTAAGACTTTTGCACAGTACTGTATTTGTCAACATGGAGCAGAGAGCAAGTCTGTATATCTGGTGGGAAAATGGGATATTGGGAATGGTGAGAGTGGAACTCTGCGGGAGGGGTATGGGACAGGTGGCAGAGAAGGAGTGTCGGGTAGGATGTGGTGCAGGTGCAGACTCACTTAGATCTGAGGCACCAGATAAGGTCATTAGATTCAAAACAATTGGTTTATTGATCATTACAGAATGTCTCTCCAGTGCTTCCTGCTCCCTCCCCTCTCCCTTCCCCTTTTCCTAACCATGATTCCTCTCTCCCTGCTCCCTTACCACTCTCAGTCCATGATAGAGACACATATCAGTATCAGGTTTATCATCACTCGCGTATGCCATGAAATTCGGTGTTTTTTTATGGCAGCAGTAGAGTGCAATACATAAAATTACTACTGTGTGTGCAAAAGTCTTAAGCACCTTAGCTATATGTACGTGCCTAAGACTTTTGAACTGTACGGTATGTAGAACAGAAACAGGCCTTCAGCCCTCTGTGTCTTTGCCAACTATGACACCAATGTAACTGATCCTATCTGCATGCACATGATCCATATCTCTCTGTTCCCAGTACGTTCATGCGTCTGTCTAAAAGCCTCTTAAATACTGCAGGTGTATCTGCTTCTGTTACCTCCCTCATCAGCCCATTCCAGGCAACTACTAATTTCTGCAAACTTAAAAACTTGCCCCATGTATCTCCTTCAAACCTTTCCCCCTCACTTTACCCCTAAGTCCTCCAGTGGTGTATCGTCTCCAAAGCTGTTATATCCTTCCCAGAATGGACTGATCAGAATTGAAAGTCATATTCCTGATGCAGCCAAACAGAATTCTAAAAATCAGCAACATAACTTCCCGACTCTTGAACTCATTGCCTCTACTAATTAAGACAAGCATACCATATGCATGCAGCTAATTATAGGGAGCTATCGACTTGGACCCCATTCCCTCTAAATCAGCACAGTTAAAGGTCCTGCCATTAAATGTATTATACTTAATCTCCGGAACTGCAACATATCCCATTTGGTCAAATTATATTCTATCTGCTATTTCTCTGCCCATATTTGCAAATGACCTAGTATCCCATTGTATCGTTTAGCAATCTTCTACACTATCCACAACACCACCAATCTTTGTATTGTCTGTGAACTTACTAGCCCACCCATTGACATTTTCATCCAAATCATTTTGCATACATTACAAGCAGCAGAGTTCCCAGTACAGATCCCTGTGGCACAAGACTGGTCACAGACCTCCTGCCAGAATAAGTCCCTTTGACCACTATCCTCGGTCTTCTATAGTCAGGTCAATTCTGAATCCAAATGGCCAAACTGGCATGGACCCTCTGCATCTTACTTGTCTGATTGAGTCTAACACGATGGACCTTGTCAAACATCTTCCTAAAATCCATATAGACAACATCGATAGTTAGTCACCTTTGTCACCTCTTCAAAAATCTCAGTCAAGTTAGTAAAACTGCATAAAGCCATGCTGACTGTCCCTAATCTGGCCATGATTTTCAAAATGCTCATGTATCCTCTCCTTAAGAATCTCGAATAGCTTCCCTAACACTGACACCTCTGCTTCTTTCCCTGGGCACAACCTTCCTTTGTGTGGAGATGGTGGCTAGTCACCAGTGGGGATATCAAAGTTCCAACATAAGAAATTCAGCAGATGCTAAAACCCAGAGCAACACACACAAAATGCTGGAGTAACTCAGCAGGTCTGGCTGGCAGTAGTTGTGCAGATTAGATTAGATTCAACTTTATTGTCATTGCGCCGAGTACAGATACAAAGCCAAATGAAATGCAGTTAGCATCTAACCAGAAATGCAAAGAATAGTGTTATTTACAAAATAACTGTGAATAAAAAGTAAGTGCTACAGCACACAAATATAAAAGTACTGAGACAGTACAATATGGGTGCAATACTGCTTAGCGCTGTGATGTGAGGTTCAGCAGGGTCACAGCCTCAGGGAGGAAGCTCTTCCTGTGCCTGCTGGTGCAGGAGCAGAGGCTCCTGTAGCGCCTACCAGATGGGAGGAGAGTAAAAAGTCCATGGTTAGGGTGAGATGCATCCTTGATAATGCTTTTCGCCCTGCCCAGGCAGCGTTCATGGTAGATGTTCTCAATGGTGGGCAATTGGGTACCAGTAATCTGCTGGGCAGTTTTCACCACCCACTGGAGTGCTTTGTGGTCCGAAACGGGACAATTGCCATACCGCACTGAGATGCAGCTGGTGAGTATGCTCTCAATGGTACAGCAGTAAAAGTCCGTCAGTATCCTGGGACAGAAGTGAGTTTTCTTGATGCTCCGCAGGAAATAAAGGCGCTCTGTGCCTTTTTGATCAGGATGGAGGAGTTCAGGGACCAGGTGAGATCCTCAGAAATGTGGACACCAAGGAATTTGAAGCTTGATGCACGCTCCACTACAGCTCCATTGATGCAGATGGGGACATGAGTGTGGCTCCTAGCATGCCTAAAGTCCACAATGATCTCGTTGGTATTCTGGGTGTTAAGGGCCAGGTTGTTGTCGGCACACCACATGACTAGGTGCTGGATCTCGTCCCTGTAGGCCATCTCGTTGTCCCCTCTGATCAGGCCAATCACCGTGGTGTTGTCTGCGAACTTGATAATTGAGTTAGAACCATGTACAGGAACGAAGTCATAGTGAAAAAGGAGTACAGAAGAGGGCTCAGCACCCAGCCTTGAGGCACGCTGGTGTTCAGGGTGAGAGTGGAGGAGGAGAGGTTGACTAGTCAGAAAGTCCAAGATCCAATTGCAGAGGGATGAGCTGATACCAAGCTGGCGAAGTTTGGCAATCAGCTTGGAGGGGTCTCACAGTACTGAATGCCGAACTAAAGACAATGAACAGCATTTTGACGTAAGAGTTGGGGCTGTCCAGGTGGGTCAGGGAGAGTGAAGTGCCATGGAGATGGCGTCCCCTGTTGATCTGTTGGTGTGATAGGCAAATTGATGGGGGCCCAGGGTCGTGGGCAGACAGGATTTCAGATGTGATAGAACCAGTCTTCTAAGCACTTTGCAATGATGGGGGTGAGTGCAACGTGGCGGAAGTCGTTCAGGCCCGCGGCAGTGGAAGGCTTCAGCACTGGCACAATGGTGGTGATCTTGAAGCTTGTGGGAACAACTGCCTGGGCCAGGGACAGATTGGAAATGTCCGTGAAGACCCTGGCCAACTGCTCTGCACAGATGAATAGAGTTGATGTTCCAGGCTGAGATCCTTCATTAGGACTGAAGAGGAAGGGGGAAGAAGACAGAATCAGAAGGTGGGAGAGGGAATGTGCACAAGTTAAAAGGTGGTTGGAGGAGGAGGGGGGGTGAAGTAAGAATCAGGGAGGTGATTGGTGGAAAAAGGTAAAGGGCTGAAGGGGAAGGAATCTGACAGGAGAGGAGAGTGGACTGTGGGAGAAAGGCAAGGAGTAGGGGCATCAAAGGTAGGTAATATGCAGCTGAGGAGAAGAAGTGAGAGGTGAAACAGAATGGGAAATAGAAAAGGAGAGAAGTGGGAGGGAGGAGAAGGACAAATCAGTGTTCATGCTGTTGAGTTGTAGGCTACCCAAACAGAAAATGGGGTGTTGCTCCTCCAGCCCATGAATGGCCTCGTCGTGGTAGTAGAGGAAGCCTTGGACTGACATGTTGGAATGGAAATGGGGTGTGGAATTAAAATATTTGACCACCGGGAGGACCACCAGGAGATCCACCCTGTTGTGGACAGCATGAAGGTGCTCTTCCAATCTATGCTGGGTCTCACTGATGTAGAGAAGGACACACCAGGAACACCAGTTACAGTAGAAGATAGAACAGAGTACAGTACAGCTTAGGAACTGGCTTGTCTGTGTACAAAGGCCAAAACAATTCAGCAATTAGTTGGCCAAAGAAACTAATACCTTCTAGCTACACATTGTCCATATCTTTCCATTTCCCTCACATTCATCTGCCTATCTCAACATCTCTTAGAAGTCCCCAATGTATCTGCCTCTACCATGACCCTGGACAGCACATTCATTCCAGGCAGCTTCGAACTTACCTTCTCTCATCTTAAATGCATACACTCTGATATTAGCTGTTTCAGCCCTGGGAAAAGATACTGTCCCTCCACTCTGTCTATGCCTCATCAGTAAATGCCCCGATAAACACATAGGGGAATTGTTGCCTCACCTGTTAAAGGCTCCGAATGATGGTGAGGGAGGGGGGCAGCACTTCTTGCACCTGCAGGGAAAAGTGCCAGAAGGGAGGTCAGTGGGGAGCGATGAATGGACAAGCGAATCATGGAGAGAGTGATGATTCTGCCGGCTCTACGCCACTGTGTCCCACATAACGTTTCTAATTCAGAGAACATTGGCGCAGTAGCACTCCCACCACAGTGAGCACAAGCAGGGTGTGTATCTCCAGTGGAAGCTGAATCTGGTGCCTCATACTGTTCAGTATTTTGCTCAGCTTGGACCATTCAATAGTTTTCTAGTATTTGGATGGAAGCTGTCCTTGAGCCTGGTGGTATGTGCTTTTATGCTTTTGTATCTTCTGCTCAATGGAAGAGGGGAGAAAAGAGAATGTCCATTATTTGGATTAAATAGCATCTGCTTTTGCTCAGCACAACTTACTAGCTGATCAATATCATTCTGTAATGTACAAAACTAGCCTTCTTGCTGCTGACACCACCACCAATTTTCATGTCTTCTGCAAGCCAGCTAATCATATCTCCTAAAGTCATATCCATATCATTAATAACCACATGAGGTTCTGCAGATGCTGGAAATCCAGAATAACACGCACAAAATGCTGAAGGAACTCGGCAGGTCAAGCAGCATCTATAAAGAGGAATAAAGAGTCAACATTTCTGTTGAGAACCTCCAACACGATCTTTATTGGTGACAAATTGTGAAGGTCCCAGCATCAGCCTCTGTGGTGTGCTACTTGTCATGGGCTTTCAATCACAAATACAATCTTCTGTCTCATATGAGAGTCACAGAGTCATACAGCAAGGGAACAGACCCTTTGGCCCATCTGGTGTGTGCAATCAAGATTCCCATTTAAGCCAGTCCTATTTGCCTGAATTTGGTCTATATTCCTCTAACCTTTCCTTATCCATGTGCCCGTCCAAGCATCTTTCAAGAGAAAAAGTTGACTTTTACGTTCCTATCAAATCTCTCCCCTCTCACCTAACACCTATGCCCTCTTGTTCTTGATTCCCCAACCCTGGAAAAAAAGACCAGTGTGCATTCACCCCATCTATGCCCCTCATAATTTTATACATGCCAATAAAATTACTTTCCCAAATTACAATGAAAAAAGTTCCAACCTGGTCAACCTCTACCAAGTTCTAGCAACATCCTCTGCACTCCTTCTAGCTGAATTTCTACTTTTCTATAGCAAGGTGACCAAAACTGAACACTATATTTCAATGGTGGCCTTATCAATGTCTTGGACAACAGTGATACACCATCCCAACTTCAATGCTCATCTCCATGACTGACACAGGCCAGCATGCCAAAGGCCTTCTTCACCACCCTATCTATCTGAGATGCCACTCTCAGAGTACCATGTTCTTGTACTTCTAGATCCTTCCATTCTACAACATTCCATTATTTACTGTGAAAGCCTTACCCTTATTTGTCTTCCAAAAATGTAACACCTCATACTTATCCAAGTTAAACTCCATTTGCCATTCTTTAGATCAATTATCCCGCTGATCTCTCTGTAAATCCTGATAACACCTTCACTGTCCACTATACCACTTTAGTGTCATCTACAAACTTACTAACCATGCCTTGTAAGTTCTCATCCAAATCATTAATATAGATGACAAATAGCAATGGCCCAGCACTGAGCCTTGTTTTCTGTTTTTATTTCAGATTTCCAGAATCGGTAACCAGAGTATTGGATATAGTAGCTGAGATGTTATTTTATAGTTGTGCAAGATGTTGGTGAGAGAGTATTTGGCATATCGTGTTCAGTTTTGGTCAGCTTTCCATAAAGGTGTCATTAGGCTGAAAAGAGTGCAGAGAAGACTTGTGAGGATGTTGCCGGGGCTTGAGGGACTGAGATGTGAAGAGAGATAAAGCAGTTTGGGATTTATTTCATTGGAGCATAGAAAAATGAGAGTGATCTTCCTGAGGTGTATAAAATCATGAGGGGGACATATGGGGTGAATCTCCAATTCTTTTCCCCCAGGGCTGGGGAACCAAGGACTAGAAGGCATAGATTTAATATGAAGGGGAAGAATTTTGGTAGGAACCAGAAGGACAACTTCAAAGCCCAGAGGTTGGTCAGTGTATACAATGAGCTGCCTGAAGAAGTGGTTGAGGCAAGTACATAAACGTTTAAAAGACACACAGACAATTATATGGTTAGAAAAGGTTTAGCGAGATACAGTCAAAATGGGATCAGCTTAGACAGCATTTTTGGTTGGGTTAGACCAGTTAGGCAAAAACCTATTTTTAATTCTGAAAAATGCTGGAAATGATCAAAATATCAGGCACTACAGCAAAGAGAAAGAGATTTAGTGCTTCAGATTGATGATGCTGACCCAGCAGGCATTAACAGGCTTACAGGCTTCAGAGAGGAGAGGGAGGTGCAGCCATTAGGATTCGAGTTCATCAAAAGATGAAGAACTAGTTCAATGAGATAGCTGTGGGAAATGATGTACATCCCATAAAATCCTGCAGGGTCAGGAATAGAGACTAGGAGTGGGGAAGGGGGAGCTGGAAGTGGTACTCATGGACTGGCCACATTTATTGAGGGCATGAGGGAAAACCACAGTCAAAAGTCAAGTTTATTGTCATATGCACAAGTACAGGTAATCACACATGCCAAGAGAAGCTTATTTCAGCAGCATCAAAGGTATATAGCATCATATAAGCAGTATCTGCAAGATAGACATAAAATAAACATAAATTATATTGTAGTGTTCTCGCTCGGGTGTAACGGAACGCCGAACTAAACACCGAGTTAAACCTTTGTCAATGATGACAGGATCACAGTAAGATTAACCATTTACTGTTCACTCTTCCACATTAACGTATGGTGAAAACTGTTGATAAAACAATACAAGATTTGTACAGCAGTTGTTTCCTTCTTAATATTACATTTACATCGTAAATACTTGCAAAAGTAAAACTACAACAACTACATTACATTAAAGTGCAGCATACAGTCAGAATCTACCTACGCCATTGACTGCTTTAAATACACTTCAACGCAAACTATCCGCAACTCTTTAACTAACGAAAACATAAACCTTATCGACCGTCATTACTTTTAACAGGATCGGCGTTAACATTTTAATTCAACATATCGATTATCTCATGACTTACAGCATTGCCTTCACTATGTTTCTGGTGCATAGAGAGAAAACATTGCTGCTGCTTGCGCTCGCACATGTCTCGACCCCCACCTTCCCGTTTCTCCAAACCGGTATTTTCCCACAGGACGCGGCAAAACCGGATATGACGTCATTGCATGCTGCGATATCTCACAGGCAATGAATTTACTTTAAACAATCCTAACTTTAACTAGAATGCTTACAAACGAATTACTAAGCGAAAATATTATAAACTAAATAACTGCCATAAAGGCGACACATATATGTTATTTTTACAAGAAAACACAATCAGAACAGAAGAAGGCTATTTTAGTGCAAAGTGATCAATGTGCATACTGTTGCTAAACTGCAATGATTAGGGGTCATGATGGTAACTACGAGAAGATGGCATGGTAGGATGGTAGGGATCTGGGACGATGGATGATACCTTCTTCAGCTAGTGCCTCCTATAAATGCTACTGATGGTGGGGAGGGATGAGCCCTGATGTACAGGGCAGGATCCACTATTTTCTGTAGCTTCTTACATTTCTACACATTTGAATTGCTGTACCAGACCACGATGTAACCAGTCAGGACACCTTCAGCAGAGCACGTGTGGAAGCTTGTTCAAGGGTTTGGTGGGAAGTTGGAGAAAGGGGTGTGTCAGTGGCCATTGTGAGGGCCCGGAGTCTGAGCCAGTGGGTGAGAAGAAGAAAGTGTTTGCAGTGGCTGAGCGGTGTCGGGCCTAGCTACTGCAGCCACCATCCCTCCACACTGCCAATCATGCAGTTGGAAATGGCGGAGAACAGAGAGAGGTTGTGGTAAACTTAAATTTCTGGCTGGGCTCTTCCAACCATAACCAAATGTGGGACAGGCCTGAAGCAGTGAAGGCTTCCTCAGTGAGTATATTTAAGACAAAGTTGGATAGATTTATGCACAGGAGGGAGATTAAGGATTATGGGGAAAAGGCAGGTAGGTGGAGATGAGTCCATGACTAGATCAGCCATAATCTTAATGAATGGCGGAGCAGGCTCGACAGGCCAGAAGGCCTACTCCTGCTCCGATTTCTTATGTTCATATGTACTCCAGCCTTACGGGGCCCCATGGCTGACACTAACGACATTTCATTGGGTCCACAGTTGCTTCCTTGAGGTAGGAAGTTTGGCATTACAAGGAATGGGAGTATATTGGCCAGGGTGCCAACATCTGTTTGTGGGATTTACTGTCTCAGGCTGTCTCTAACCTGAGACTGACAATCCTCCCATGGGCCTTGGCAGGTCGGATCCAAAATGGCATCAGGAAGGCCCACTGCAACTTCAGAGGGGAAGATGGATAACTGATAAGGGGTGGGTGGTGGGATGTCTAGATGCGGAAAAAAATCCTACAGATGGATGAAAGGAAAAAATGGACGGTTACATGGAAGGGAAGGGTTAGATTGATCTTAGAGTAGGTGAAAAGGTTGGCTCAACATTGTGGGCTGAAGGGCCTGTACTGTTCTATGTTCTAATAATAAAGATTAGCTTCATTGTCACATGTACATCAAAACATACAGTGAAATGCGTCAGTTGTGTCAAATCAAACCAGCAAGGATTGTGCAAGCGTTTCTATGTTTCTAGTGCCAACGTAGCGCATCTACGACTCACCAACCATATTCCTATGTCCTTGGTATGTGGGGAAAAGCAGCATGCAGAGGAGACCCACATGATCACAGGGAGAATGTACAAACTCCTCACAGACACCGGGCGGAATCGAACCCCAACCTTACAGCTAATGCTGTAATAACTTTATGCTAAAGTGCACTCATTATTCTATGTTCAAAGCTACGAGGTAAGGAGTTCTGTTGGTCTGAAGAAACACATTTCATATAAATCACCCTCTGCCCTTTGGAGCTGACATCCCGGCCAAAATTAAGTTTGTGCCAGCCCCCAGATTCAAAACGAAAACTGGCTCTGGCACAGTTCCAGTGAAATGGATATTGAAGGCTCAGCCTGCTCGCTGCTAGGCATGGTATGTTTCACAGTTTTATTTTTAAAGGTGGCCTCCAGAATACCTCAACAGGACAGCAACTGGTTGGAATCAATCAGCTAAGCAAAATATGAATTGTGATCGGGAGAGACGAGACTGACAGTTCAGAGGCTGCGGAGTACCTGTCGCTGTTGCTCACGCAGAGTCCACATCTCCACAGTCTGTAAATACTCCAGAACTACCCAAATCTCCAAGCAGTTAGCTGGGATGTGACCTGAATGAGGAATGGAATAAAAAGTCAACATATCCTTCTGCTTTGGAACAGGTATGATGATTCAACCAGGTGCATTAGACTCAAAGTGTTCGTCTTCAAAACAAAATACAGCATTAATTGTTCAGTAAGAAAGTGTATGTATATTCATGTATGTGAGTGTGTATGAATGCTTCTGTGTGTTTGTGCATGTGTGTGCAATTATGAGAGTTGTATGTTTTGTGCATTTAACTGTTTTATATGTCTGTGTGTGCTGTATGTATGCATTTGGGTGTCTACTTCATGTATTTGACTGTGTGTTTATGTATAGTTGTGTGTGTGTTTGTTTTTTTTTGACTAATGTGTATGTGTGTATGTATATGCTTGTGTGTGAATCTGTGTGTTTGTGTGTGTGTGTCCATGTGTGCCAGTACGTGTCTGCGTGTATGAAAGTATGTGCGTATGGGTGTGCACGTATGTGCATTTGTGTTTGTGTCAATGTACCCATTTGTGTGCCTGTACATGGATTTGATTCTGTGTGTGTGTGTTTGTGTATGTCTTATGTTTGTAGGTATGTGCATTTGTGTGTTGTGTCTACTGTGTACTGTGCATGTATGTGTTCGTCTGTGTGTTGGTTTGAGTGTGCATCTGTTTGTGTATGAGCATTTGCACATTTGTGTTAGTGTCTGTGTGTTTAGGGTGTGTATGTGCATACATGTCTGTATTTTATGTGTGCACTTATGTGTGTTAGTGCATGTGTGCAAGTATGCTTGTATGTCTGTGCATTTCTGTGTGTTTGTGTGTGCATGTGCATCATGTGTATGAATCTATTTACCTATGAGCACTTGTGTGTTTGTATGTGCAAACTGCATGTGTGGTTGTTCGTGTTTGTGTGTCCAATCATTTTTTTGTGTCTTTCCGTGCGTGCATGTATGTCTTTGCATATATGCAAACGTGTGTGCTTGTGTGTGCCTATGTGTTTGTAGGTGTATGTCTGTGTATTACAAGAGCGTATGTGTGTGGCTGCATGTGTTTATGTGTTTGCATGTATATATGCTTGCAAGAGTGTGTGTTGTATGTGCATTTTGTTTGTTTGTGTGTGTATGTGCATGATTATGTGTTTGTAAGAAAGTGTGTGTTTGAATGTGTTTTGTTTGTGTGTGCATGCATGTGCATGTGTGATTGTTATGTGTATGTTTGCATTTGTGTGTGTCTGTGCTTATGTGTCTGGTTCTGTGCCTGTACATGTATTTATGTATGTTTCTGTGTGTTTATATGTGTGTCTTCTATGTATCCAATATGTGTGTGTGTGTGTGTGTGTGTGTATAAAGTGGCATGCCAGCCCTTATCAATCATACTAATTATCTTTGAGTAGACATTGTAGACATGGGTATTACTGGGTGTAAATGAAACCTGGCTATGAATGGAATGGCAAGATATGGATGGTAAAAATGAGGAATCAGGTTTATTACCATTTACGAGGTCGTGATAGTAATTTTGTGGCAGCAGTACAGTACAGTCCATAGCTAGATGGAGAGAACAAAAGCAGAATAGGGAGGCTGTTATGTGGCTTGTTATTTTATTTCTAGTTACTGGATCTCATTGCTTAATTGTAGCTTCACAGCTGTTGTGATTACTCATTATCACATTGTTGAGCAATTAGGTTTCGTCACCAGGTTGGCCATTTTATATCATTCGTACATTTCATTTCGTTGCTCGTAGTTTGAGGCACTTGTTAGAAGTCAAAGGAATTTCAATCAATATTTAAATCTACCTTGCGTGAGAATGCTGAGAAATACTGTCTTTCTACATCAGCTCCTTAAAGCGTGGTGAATAATAAACCTACCTTCAAACTACAACTGTGCAAGACTGAAGTTTATCTGCTGTCTAGCTTAATGAAAAGGGGAAACTCCTGAGCGAGGGTAGAATAGTAAAAAGACACACTCAGTGCTGATTCCATCTGCAGTGGATAGGTACTGATTCTGCAAGCTCCCACAAGGCAAAAAGTTAAAATGTCAGCAACGGGGAACAAAACCAGGTCAGTGTGTTTGATAAATTCATCGAGACAGTGCAGCAAGCATGGCAGCATTGGAAGCCCGTGCAAGGGCCAAGACAGCGTTATTCAGGGCATCAGTTGCAAAAAGAGAAATTGATGTGAAAGTAGAGAAGACCTGCCTGGAAGCCACATTAGAGGCACGGCAGCGTGAAAAAGAGGAAGAGACGGCTTTAGCTGAGCTTTAGTCTTTGAGTTGGGCATGGAGCAGCTCGCTGACAATGATGTGAGATCAAAACTCACCATGTCAGTCAGCTGAGAGGACTACGAAGTATGTTCAAGGGCAGTCTGCTCATGCTCGTACCCTCCCACCAGCAGACAGTCAAGTCTGTCCTCTTTCTCAAGATAACACCTCACAACTCGACACCCTTTACCCAAATGGGACAGAACGGAGACTGCCTCCCTTACATGCTTGTGCTTACACCGAACAGGTGGCTATCTCAAAACATCCAATGATCACCCATCGATATGAAGGAGACATGTAGTAAAAGACTCCAAGCATAACACAGGTGATGACATTACTCAGCCTTCTGATAAAATGCACCACACCCCCAGTGAACCCCAACCTAATCACAATGTGTCAGCTCTTGTGAGGTTCCTAGCCCATCGTAACCTGCTGACGGCTGGACTCTCCAAATTTGATGATAAGCCAGAAGACAACTGGGCTTGGAAGTTCACATTCTCCAACACCACTGAAGACCTTAAGCACAAGACGAGTGAAGAACTCGACCTGCCGGTGAAGTGGCCTGGACCCAAGTCTGCTGAGCAAGCAAGAAGATTCAGGTCAGTTCCCATCAAACACCCCAGCGCTGCTCTTTCAGTTCAGTCTGGCAAAGACTGAAAGAGTGCCACGGATCCACAGAGGCAATGGAGACTGCTCTCTTCAACAAACTTGAGTCCTTCCCCAAAATTTCTAGCGGGGAGCCCCAACATCCCTGAGAGCTAGGAGACCAACTGAGTTGGAGGCAGCCAAAGCTGAAGGCTTGTCTCACCTTGAAACTGCACAAGGAAGTAGTCCCATCTTGGAGAAACTCGCATTTAGTCTATAGGAGAAATGGATGTCATAGGGAACCAGATACAAAGTGTAAAATGGAGTCAGCTACCCAGCCTTTTCCTTCTTTCCTAGTTCCATCGAGGATGAAGCCAAAGTGAGGAATGATCCCAGCTCTATCATGACCACCTCTAGCTCAGCAGCACTTCAATCAGAGAAACCCATTAGAGGCCCTGTCATGGTGCACAAAACTGAGCTGGACAACACTGTCCAAAAGGATGATTCTAAAATGTCAGAAGATCCTGACAAGGAGTTCCCCCTACATCGGAAACCACCCCCTCTCCGGAGGTGTAGAGGCTTCAGGGAGAAACTTCCGGAGCAGCAGAAGGCCTTCCTTAAAAGCCACTCCATATGCTTCCACTGCTGTTCAACTAGCCATGAAGTGAGGGACTACAGTGCTCTGAATGCAACAGCAGCAAACACATTACAGCTCTTCATGTTGGCCCACCTCCCGGGTCTGTGAAGAACAACACAAGTATGTCCTCACAGCATGGCGGGGAGGGAGATGAATCCCCTTCCTCTCCAGTTGCCACCTCTTCCTGTACTGAGGTCTGTGGGGGAAACTCCATCATGTTCAACAATCTGCCTTGTCACCATGAGAAGATGCTGAGGATTTATGTTGTTTTTGGCCGATCAGAGTAATAAATCTCTAGCGAAATAATTTTTTTCAACGTCTTTAACATAAGTGATGGTGCCTCACCTTATATGCTCAGATGTAGCAGGCACGTCACAAATGGTTGGGTGAAGCTCAAGGGGCTTTATTGTCAAATCTGTTGATAAAAAATTTGTTTAGCTCTTCCTGCGCTCATTGAGTGTGACAAACTTCCGGACAACATGAATACTCAACAGATTGTCAATCATATAGTTATTAGAAGGTAGACAGATAAATACTTTATTGATCCCAAAGAAATTACAGCATCACAGTAGCATTATTACAAGTGCACAGATATACAAATATTAGAAGAGAAAAATGAAAGAATAAAAAATAAGTTACCTCAAACAGTCTAACAGGAGGGGGTCATCACTTCCCTGGCCATAGATTGACTCATTATAGAGTCTAATGGCCGAGGGTAAGAATGACTCATTTGGCGCTCTTTGGAGCAGCGCAGTTGTCTTAGTCTATCACTACAAGTGCTCCTCTGTTCAGCCAAGTTGGCACGCAGAGGATGAGAAACTTTTTGCAGAAGTGCCAGGATTTCCCATAGGGCACTTGGTTCTACCAAAAGGTGGGGCAGAGTTACAGAGAGCCCGCTTCTCAGGATCATATTTGGAGCCTCCTTTCTGAGGTGAGCAATTTAAGTGTCTGCTGCTCACTGCTATGTTTTTCTAGTTTGCAAGAAATGTACGTGCAAACTAGAAAAAGCAGATTTAAAAAGCAAGTGGGTTCTCTAGGGATTTTCTGCTGAGGCTGAGATTTTTTGGGTTATCCAGCAGATCAAAGTTCAACGCAATTTTATTATCAAAGTACCATATATGTCATCACTTACGACCCTGAGATTCATTTTCTTGCAGGCATTCACAGAAAATCCAAGAAAAACAATAGAATCAACAGCATTGACAGCCAAAATGCAAATGACAATGGACTGTGCAAATTCAAAGAAAAAGCAATAAATATTGAGAACAAGGGAAGAAGAGTCCACAAAAGTGAGTCCATAGGTTATGGGAACAGTTCAGTGATGGGGCAAGTGAAGTTATCCCTCTGGTTGAAGAGCCTGATGGTTGAGGGGTAATAACTGTTCCTGAACCTGGTGGTGTGGGTCCTGAGACTCCTGTACCATCTTCCTGATGGCAGGAGAGAAGAGAAGAAAGAAGAGAGAAGAGAAGACAGCAGCAAAGAGAGAAGAGAGGCCTTGGCAAGGGCCAATATAAAGAAGTTATGTTTAAGCAGAGCACCCATTGTTGGAGAGGGGCAGTGTAGAGTGGGGAACTGAGGCTGTGGCTAAAGAGACTTGGGTGAGAAGAGGTGGAAGCTAGGGTGAGGCATCTGTCAAGTTTCTTTTCCTTTCTTTATTAGTTCCTGGCTAGAGTAGTGAGAATGGATCCCAGGGAAGTGGTCCGCTTCTCATGTAAGTTGTGGGAGATCTGGGAGACGTCCGGTGTCTCTGAACACTACACTTGTGAGACATGCATCTGAGCGCAGCTCCCTACGGGTCGCAGTAGGGAATGGAGCTGGAGTTGGATGACCCACTGCTAATTTGGGAAAATGACGAGTTCATGGATATGAGTTACTGGGAGGTAGTCACACTTATGTTCAGGAGGCAGGTAGCTGGGTAACTGTTAAAAGAGGGAAAGGGAATAGGAGACAGTGGCCATTCCCCTCGATAGCAAATATACCACTTTGGATATTAGAACCATAGAACTTTACAGCACAGAAACAGGCCTTTTGGCCCTTCTTGGCGGTGCCGAACCATTGTTCTGCCTAGTCCAACTGACCTTCACCTGGGCCATATCCCTCCATACCCCTCTCATCCATATACCAAGTTTTTCTTAAATGTCAAAAGTGAGCCCACATTCACCACTTCATCTGGGTGCTCATTCCACTCTCCCACCGCTCTCTGCGTGAAGAAGCCCCCCTAATGTTCCCTTTAAACGTTTCCCCCTTCACCCTTAACCCACGACCTCTGTTTTTTTTTCTCCCCTGGCCTCAGTGGAAAAAGCCTGCTTGCATTCATTCAATCAATCAATCTGTACACATCATAATTTTATATACCTCTATCAAATCTCCCCTCATACTTCTACGCTCCAGGGAATAAAGTCCTAACCTATTCAACCTTTCTCTGTAACTCAGTTTCTCAAGTCCCGGCAACATCCTTGTAAACTTTCTCTGTACTCTTTCAACCTTATTAATATCCTTCCTGTAATTAGGTGACCAAAAGTGCACACAATACTCCAAATTTGGTCTCACCAATGTCTTATACAACCTCACCATTACATTCCAACTCTTATACTCAATACTTTGATTTATAAAGGCCAACGTACCGAAAGCTCTCTTTACAACCCTATCTACCTGTGACGCCACTTTTAGGGAATTTTGTATCTGTACTCCTAGATCCCTCTGTTTTACTGCACTCCTCAGTGTCCTGCCATTTACCTTGTGTGTTCTACCTTGGTTTGACCTTCTGAAGTGCAATACCTCACTCTTGTCTGTAAGAATTGTTGAGGCGGGTGAACTACCAGGGGAAAGTTGTAGCAACCAGATCTCTGGCATGATTCCGGCCCAGTGCCTCAGAGAGAAGAGGAGAGCAGTGGAGATAGGGTATTCACTTGTTAGGGCAATAGGCAGGAGATTCTGTGGGCGTGAAAAAGACTCCTAGATGGTATGTTGCCTCCCTGGTGCAGGGGTTAGGGATACCTTGTATGGGTCCACAGCATTCTTGTGGGGTAGACTGAGCAGCCAGAAGTCATGGTACACATTCATAGCAATAACATAGGTAGGAAGAGGGATGAGGTCCTGAACAGAGAATATAGGGAATTTAAACATTTCAAAGTCTGAAACACTGGAGGGTACAAGTGGGAGGCAGGGCCAGAGTAATGACGTGTGTCTTCGTGTTAGTTTCTTGTTTTTGTCTGGCTACAAGAAAGTGAGCATCAATCAGCTCTCACAACTACTCAGAGCTGATTTGGAACTTTTTCCTTTACAGATCTCAAAGGAATTTTCTCCTGCCAAACATCACTGCAGAGAAACAGAGACTGCTTGAATCAAAGAGATCACGATGGGTTTTCTGGGTTCCTTTCTGATATTTATCCTGAGTTGTTTTTGTAAGTATGATGTCCCCTCTTTAGACCATAAGACCATAAAAAAGGAGCATAATTAGGCCATTCAGCCCATCGAGTCTACTCTGCCATTTGATAATGACTGATCCATTTCCCTCTTAACCCCTTTCTCCTGCTTTCTCCCCATAACCTTTCACACTCTGGGTAATCATGAACCTATGAACTTCCACCTTAAATACACCCAATAGCCTAGCCTCTACAGCTGCCTGGAGCAATGAATACAGCAGATTCACCACCCTCTGTCTAAAGAAATTCCTACTCATCTGCATTCTAAATGGATGTCCCTCTATTCTGAGGTTGTGTCCTCTGATACTGCTCTCACCCGCTATGCGAAACATCCACTTCACATCTACTCTACACCTTTCAACATTCAATAAGTTTCAATGATATCTTTCTTCTAAATTCCAATTACTACAGGCCCAGAGCCTTCATTCCCAAATACATCTTCATAAATTTCCTTTGAGTCCTCTCCAATGTCAATTTCTTAGATAAAGGGCCCAAAATGTCCACAGTACTCCAAGTGAGGCCTCACCAGTGCCTGAAAAAGCCTCAACATTACATCCTTGCTTTTATATTCTAGTCCCCTCAAAGTGAATGTTAAAATTGCAATCGCCTTCCTCACCACCAACTCAACCTATAAGTTAACCTTTAGGAAATTCTGCACGCAGACTCCCAAGAGTTGTTGCACCTTGGTTTTTTAAAAAAAAAATTCTCACCATTCAGAGAACAGTCTACACTTTTATTCCTTCTACCGAAGCGCATGACCGTACACTTCCCCTCACTGTATTCCATCTGCCGCTTCTTTCCCATTCTACTAACCTGTTTAAGTACTTCTCAGCCTCCCTGCTTCCTCAACTCTACCTTCCCCTCTACATGTCTTCATATTGTCTGCAAAAGTTGCCACTAAGGCATCAATTCCATCATGCAAATTATTAAAATGCAATATAAAAAGTGGTCCCTACACTGCAGAAAGGCACTAATCAATAGCAGCCAATCAGAAAAGGCCCCCCCTTATTTTCTCTCTTTGCCTTTGTTGGTCAGCCAATCCTCTATCCATGCTACTATCTTTCCTGTAATGCCAAGGGGCCTTATCTTGTCAAGCAGCCTCATGCGCAGCACCTTGGCAAAGGCCTTTTGAAAATCCAAGTCCACAGCATTCAGCTTTGTCGATCTGGCTTGCTATTTCCTCAAGGAATGCCATCAGATTTGTCAGGCAAGATTTTCCCTTAAAACAAACATGCAGACCTTGACCTACTTTACCAAGTACTCCAAAACCTTATCCTTAACAATTAACTCTAACATAGAGACATGGAAAAGTGCAGCCCAGAAACAGGCCCTTCAGCCCATGTAGTCCAAACCTCTCTTAAACGTTGAAAACGAGCTGGCATGCACCACTTATGCTCATACTCTCTCAACTCGCTGAGTGAAGAAGTTTCCCTTCATGTTTCCCTTAAAATTTTCACCTTTCACTCTTAACCCATGACCTCTAGCTGTACGACCAAACCTCAGTGAAAAAAGCACATTTGCATTTACCCTATCTATACCCCTCATACTTTTGTATACGTTTATCAAATCTCCTCTCAATCTTCTACATTCCAAGGAATAAAGTCCTAACCTATTCAACCTTTCCTTACAACTCAGGTCCTCCAACATCTTTATAAAATTTCCCTGTACTCTTTTAACCTTATTTACATCTTTCCTGCAGGTAGGTGACCAAAACTACACACAATACTCCAAAGTAGGCTTCACCAATGTCTTATAAAACTTCAACATACCATCCCTTCTTCTGTATTGAAAACTTTGATTTATGAAGGCCAATGTGCTACAAGCTTTCTTTACAACCCTATCTACCTGCAACACCACTTTCAATAGTTGTGGATCCTTTACTCTCAGATCCCTTTGTTCTACAGCACTCCTCAGTGTCCTATCATTCACTGTGTAAGACCCTCCCTGGATAGTCCTACTGAAGTTCAACACCTCGCACTTGTCAGCATTAAATCCCATCTGCCATTTGCAGCCTATTTTTCCAGCTGGTCCACGTCCCACTGTAAGCTCTTATAGTCTTCCTCACTGTTCACCACACCCCATTCTTCACGTCATCGGCAAATTTGCTGATCCAGTTAATACATTATCATTCAGATCACTGATATAGATGACAAGCCACAATGAACACAGCACAGATCCCTGCAGCACTCCAATAGCCACAGGCTTCCAAAGAGGTAACCATCTACCACCACTCTCTGGCTTCTCCCACAAAGCCAATGTCTAATCCAATTTACTACCTCATCTTGAATACAGACCAACAGAACCTTCTTGACCAACCTTTCATGTGGGATTTTGTCAAAAGCCTTGCTAAACTCCATGTAGACAACATCCACTGCCTTGCCTTCCTCAACTTTCCTGGCAACTTCCTCAAAAAACTCTATAAAATTGGTTAGACCCAACCTACCAACAACAAAGCCATGTTGACTATCCTTAATTAGGTCATGTCTATCCAAATACTCATACATCTGGTCCTTTAGAATACCTTCCAATAACTTTCCCACTACTGATGTCAGGCTCACTGGCCTATAATTTCCTGTTTTTTTTAAAAGAGAATTTCTTAAACAGTGGAACATTAGCTATTCTCCAATCCTCCGGTACCTTACCTGTCACTAAGGATGGGTTAAATATCTCTGCAAGGGCCCCAGCAATTTCTGCACTTGACTCTCACAGGGTCTGAGGGAACACCTTGTCTGGCCCTGGAGATTTTTCCAACTTAATTTGCCTTCCTAACCACTGAGGTCGGGCTAACTGGCCTATTATTTCCTTTATTTTGCTTTCCTCCCTTCTTGAAGAATAGAATAATATTTGTAATTTTCCAGTCCTCTGGAACCATGCCAGAATCTAATGATTCTTGAAAGACCATTACTATGCCTCCAGAACCTCTTCAGCTTTCAGAATCCTGGGGTGTAGTCCATCTGGTCCAGGTAACTTGTCTACCTTCACATCTTTCAGCTTACCAAGCAACTAGTAATAGCAACTGCACTCACTTCCGTCCCCTGACACTCTCAAACTTATAGCATATTGCTAGCATCTCTACAGTGAAAACTGATGCAAAATACTAATTCACTTCAACTGCCATTACTACCTCTCTAGTGTCATTTTCCAGTGGTCCAGTATCGACTCTTGCCTCTCTTTTCCTCTTTATATATCAGAAAAATCTTTTGACATTATTGGCTTGCTTTCCATCATGTTTTATCTTTTCCCTCCTTGTGACTACTTCAGCTGTCTTTTGTTGGTTTTTAAAAGGTTCCCAATCTTCTAACTTACCACTAATTTTTGCCTTCTCTTTTGCTTTTATGTTGGCTTTGACTTCCCTTGTCAACCACGGTTGTGTCGTCCTGGCTTTAGAATAGATCTTCTTTGTGATGTATCCACCCTGTGCCTTCCAAATTGCTCCCTGAACTTCCAGCCATTACTTCTCTGCTGTCATCCCTGTTAGTGTCCCCTTCCACTTTGGTCCACTTCTCTCTCATACTTCTGAAATTTCTTTACTGTAATACTGATACATTTCACTTTAGCTGATCCCTCTCAACTTACAGGGTGAATTCTATCATATTATGATCACAGCCTTCTCAGGGTTCCTTTACTTTAACCTCCCTAATCAAATCCATTTCATTACTCAACACACAATCCAGAATAATTGCTGAACCCCAAGTGAGCTCAACAATGAACTGCTCGAAAAAGCTATCTCATAGGCGTTCAATAAATTCCTTCTCTTGGGATCCAGCACCAACTTGATTTTTACTCAAAAAGCACTATTTAGGACTGTTCTGTTGCAGTGCTACTGATTGCTTGAGTATATACCATTTCTGGCATTAATTATTTCTCCTTAAATACATGAGCATGATGAACAGTATGCTCCAGCAGTACAGGATGTTGGTGAGACCCCACTTGGCGTTCTGCCAACAGTTCTGAGAAGGATACCATTAAACTGGAAAGGGTGACAAAAGATTTACAAGGCCGTTATCTTGACAACTCATAAGAGTTTGAGGGAAGTAGAGACTGGATAGGTTGGGGCTTTTAGAACTTTAGACCATATGACAAAAGAGTTGAATTAGGTCATTTGGCTCAGTGAGACTGTTCTGCCATTCCATCATGGCTGATTTATTATCTGTCTCAACCCTATTCTCCTGCCTTCTCCCTGTGATTTTTAATACACTTGCTAATCAAGAACCTATCAATCCCCTCTTTAAGTATACCCATTTAATTGGCCTCCAGAGCCTTTTGTCACAATGAATTCCAAAGATTCACCATGCTCTGGCTAAAGAAGTTTCTTCTAATTTCTGTTCTAAAGGGATGTCCTTATATTCTGAGGCTACATCCTCTAGTCCTAAACTCCTCCACAATAGGAAACATTCTCTCCATGTCCACTGTATCTAGGCCTTTCAATATTTGGTAGGTTTCAATGAGATCTCCCTCATTCTTCTAAACTCCAGTGAATACAGGTCCGAAATCATCAAATGCTCTTTGTACATTAACCCTATCATGCCTTTCATTTAGGGAATCCTGCAATAGGACTGCTAAGTCCAATTGCACTTCTGATTTCTGAATTTTCTCCCAGTTCAGTAAATAGAGTTTATCTTTATTCCTTCTACCAAGGTGCATTTCCTACACTATATTCCATTAGCTATATCCTTGCCCATTCTCTTAATCTGTCCAAGTCTTTCTGAAGACTCTCTGCTTCCTCAACATGACCTGCCTCTCACCTATCTCTGTAATGTCTGAAAACTTGGATACAGAGCTATCACTTCCATCAACCAAATCATTGACATATAACGTAAAAAGAAGCGGTCTCAACAATGAAACCAGTGGAATGCCAATAGTCACCGGCAGCCATTCACAAAAGTCCCTTTAATGCCACTCTTTGCCTCCTGCCAGTCAGACAATCCTCTATCCATGCTAGTATTTTTCCTGTAATACCTTGGTCCCTATTCTTGTTTAGCGCCTCATATGTAGCACCTTGTCAAAGGCCTTCAGAAAATTCAAGTTAACTGCCTCTCCTTTGTCTATCCTGCCTGTTGCTTCCTCACAGAATTCCAACAGATTTGTCAAGCAAGATTCCTCCTTAAAGAAACCATGTCAGCTTTGGCCTATTTTAGCATATGTCTCCATGTACTATGAAACCTCATCACTAATAATGTACTCCAACTTCTTCCCAAACACTGAAGTTATGCTAACTGTCCTCCCTTTCTTGAAGGGTGAACTGACTTTTGCAACTTTCCAGTCCTCTGGAACCATTCCAGAATCTAGTGATTAGAGTCAAAGAGTCATAGAAAATCTTGAAAGATCACTACTAATGCCTCCTCAATCTCTTCAGTCACCTCTTTCAGAACCCTGGGGTGTAGACCATCTCACCCAAGTGACTTATTTACCTTCAGATCTTTCAGCTTACCAAGTACCTACTCCCTAGTAATAGCAACACTATCCTCTTCTATGCTATTGGCTAACTTGCCTTCATATTTTCTCTCCTTATTGCTTTTTAGTTGCCTTAGTTTTTAAAGGTTCTGCACCTTTAGCTTCTCACTTGCTATATTGTATACCCTCTCTTTTCCTTTTATGTTGTCTTTACCTTACCTTGTCATCATCGTTGCCTCATCTCCCTTTACAATACTTCTTCCTTAGGATGAACCTATCCCGTGTTTTCTGAATTGCTCCAAGAAACTCCAGCCATTGCTGTTCTGCCATCATCCCTGGTGGTGTCCACTTCCCTTTAACTTCGGCCAGCTCCAGCTCCTCTCTTACATCTCTGTAGTTCTCTTTATTCAACTGTAATAATGATACATCTAGTTTTAGCTTCTCCACCTCAAACTGCAGCATAAATTCTATCATATTATGATCACAGCCTTCTCAGGGTTCGTTTACCTTCAGCTCCCTAATCAAATCTGATTCATTGCACAGTACATAATTCAGAAGTGCCTTTTCCCTAGAGGGCTCAACCACAGGTTCTAAAATGTCATCTCACGGACATTCTGCAAATTCCTTCTGTTGGGATCCAGGATAACCCTAATGTCTTTAAAGTCTACCAGCATATTGAAAAACCCCCGTAACCACCATAGTGTTTCCCTTTTTACATGCCTTTTCTATCTCCTGTTGTAACTCGTACCTCAATTCCTGGCTACTGTTTGGAAGCCTGTATATAACTCCCATCAGAGTCTTTTTACTCTTGCAGTTTCTTAACTCTACCCACAAGGATTCTGCATCTTCAAATCCTGTCACCTCTTTCTGAAGACTTGATTTCATTTTTTACCAACAAAATCAAACCACCCTCTCTGCCTACCTGCCTGTCCTTTCAATACAATGTGTATCCTTGAATGTTAAGCTCCCAACTGTGATTTTCATTCAACTGTGACTTGGTGATGCCCACCACGTCATACATGCCAATTTCTAACTGCACTGCAAGATCATCCATGTTACTCGGTATACTGCATTCAATATAACATCTTCAGTCTTGTATTCATCACCCTTTGCAGTTTTGCCTCCATGTTATGACAAATTAAGTTCTTATCCCTTTCTGAACATCTTGTATTTTTATTTATTCTAAAGACTTTCATAATTTTTCCTGCATTCTCCTTCCTTTTTAATTTATCCTCACTTTTCCAAACTGTTGAAAAATCCCCCCAACTATTTAGTTTAAAGACACAATTCAACCTACTCCACTGACTGCAATTTTGCCCTATCAAGTGCCGGTCCTATCTCAGTCTCTCACTATACACTCCCTCTGCTTGTATACCAACTGTCACATCCTCAGCCCTATCACGCTGGTTCCCATCCCTCGGCCAAATTAGTTTAAACCCTCCCCAACAGCTCTAGCAAAGTTGCCTGCGAGGAAATTGGTCCTCCTCGGTTTGGTCCTCCTCCCTTTTGTACAGGTCATACTGGATTTTGCCCAAAAGAGATCCCAATGATCTAGAAACCTGAAACCCCACCCTCAGACCAGCCATCCTATTCTTACCATCACTGGCATGTGGCGTAGGCAGCAATCCAGAGGTGACAAAGCTGCTCGATGTGGATAAGGCCGTGGACATTATCTACATGGAGCAAGGAAGTTATGCTGCAGCTATTTAAAACTTTATCTGGAGATCATAGGACCGCACAAGCTTAAAAGATGGAACATGTATTTAAAGGCAGAGGATGTGGGTGAGATGCTAAATGTGTACTTTGTGTTGGTATTCACAAATGTGTGCTTGTGTGGAGGCTCGGTAGTGTAGTGGCTAGCACAACACTTTACAGTACAGGATTTTGGTAAGACATTTGACAAGGTCCCTCATGGGAGGCTCAACCAGAAGATTGAGATGCATGGGATGCACACTGAATTGGCCATTTGGATACAAAATTAGCTTGCCTATAGAAGACAGAAAGTACTGGTCCATGGGTCTTATTCTGGCTGAAGATCCGTGACTAGTGGTGTTCCAGAGGGATCTGTACTGGGACCTCTGCTGTCTGTGATGTGCAGTAGATATAAATGCCCTGGATGAAAATGTGGACAGTTAGTAATTGTGCTGACAATTAATACATTAATAGGTGGAATTGTGAAGAGTGTAGCGTATTGCCTAAGGACACAGTGGGATATAAATCAATTGTGGTTATGGGAGGAGAAATGGCAGATGGTGTTTAATCCAGGCAAGAATGAGAGGTTACAGACATTACATAGTTAATAACATACTCCTTAACAATACTGCTGTGCTGGGAATCTTGGCATCCAGCACCGTAGCTCTCTGACTGTGGCTACCAAGTTTGAGAGGATGGAAGGAAGACACGTGGCAGGCTACCTTTAGTTTGTCACAGCATTGAGATCAAGAGTCAATAGTCAATTAGCTCCATTTAATATGAGAGAACTGTAAACACCATACATCCAAAACCCTTTTTCTTCGCAGACATTTGTGAAAACAGAAGAGTGCCTCAAAGAATGAGTGATAGATAAAACATTAGAACCACAAAGCCCCCCCATTTCCCCCTCATATACACAAGCAGCAGCAATGACCCTCTCCCACCCCCCACCCACTAATAAACGGAAAGAGAGGTGCCCCTTTCACAGCAAGAGGGGAAACATAACAAAACAACTCGCTGATTCACACCGCTTTTTTTCCCTTGAGTTCTGTGACTCAGGAATCGCAACAATTGTGTGTGTGTTTGTACGTGTCTGACAAGTCGAGTACAGAGTCCACAACTGCCGATTTGCTGTTTCCGATGTTCCTTTTTCTCTCGCGATGCTTCAGTCAGTGGCACCGGCTTAGAATCAACTCATCCACAGGGCCGCAAAGCCTCGGAACCTTGAAGGTGCGCTCGTCCTCTAGGCCGTGTCCTTGGGATGTTGAAAAGTGGTCAGTCATGAGCCCCCGAGAGCAGGTCCCACCACTGTAAGGAAACACAGTCTGTATGTAACTCGACAGAACCCCATCCACCCTGTAAGGGAAAAGGAGAGACATCAAAGGTAGACATTAAACTGTTACCGAAGATGAACGTGAAGAAGTCACAATTTACGGCATCATTATTACACAATGTTGCAGCTTTGATAAATCTTTGGTTAGGCTGCATTCAGTTCTGGCTGCTCAATTATAGAAAGGATGCAACACACACAAAATGCTGGTGGAACTCAGTAGGTCAGGCAGCATCTATGGAAAGGAATAAACAGTCAATGTTTTGGGAAGGGTCTTGGCCTTTGATGAAGTTGCAGAAGGATGCTGCCTGGATTGAAGGGTATGTGTTGTATGGAAATGTTGGACACAGTTGGGTTGTTTTCCCTGGAGCTGTGGAAGCTGATGGGAAACGTGACAGAAGTTTACAAGGATATGAGAAGTGTAGAGAGACTGTTGGTGCCAGGATCAACATGTCTAATACCAGAAGGCAGGTAGTTAAGGTGAGAGGGGTAGTTCAATGAAATGTACAGAGCAGGTTTCTCTACACGCAGAGTGGTAGGTGCCTGGTCTACACTGCCAAGGAAGGTGATAGAGTCAACTATGATAGAGGTGCTTACGATGCTTTCAGATAGTCCGATGAATGTGCAGAGATGGGGGTGATCTGGACATTAGTTAGCAGAAGAGATTAGTTTAGTTAGGTGTTCAATGAATAGTTTAATTAGTTTGGCACAGCATTGTGGGCCCAAGGATATGTTTCTGTGCTGTACTGCCCTCTGTTGTTTGTTCTACATTTCCAAAATGTTGAATACTAGAGGGCATGTCTTTAATGTGAGAGGGGGAAATGTAAAGGAGATGTGCAGGGCATGATTTTTACAGAGTATGGTGGGTGCTTGGAGTGCACTGTCATGACTGGTAGTGGAGGCAGACCTTTACCGAGGCACATAAACATGCAGGCAATGGAGGAATCTGGATCATGGGCAGGCAGAAGTGACTTAGTTTAATTTGGCACAGCTACTGAGGGCTGAAAGGCCTGTTCCTTGTACTGTTCCACGTTTTGCATTCTATGTATGTTTCACTTTGGTAAGACAAACCAGGGCAGGACTTAGTAAAGTTTCTGTGTTGGTGCCTTACACAGTAAATGAAAAGGTCTTTGGGATAGAAAGGTACAGGTACGTATTCTCTTGAAAGTGACGGCACGTGCAGACAGAAGGAGGTACTTGGCACACTTGCCTCATTAGACAGAGTCGAGATATCATGTCACAGCTCTGCTTGACATTGGTAAGACATTTGGAGTACTGTGTACAGTTCTGGTAGCCCAAAGGTCTCAGTAAATTGGGGAGGCATGCTCGGCAGCTGTGGCAGGGATGGAATGCTATCATCGTCTACAGAATTAAATCAAGCAGGATGGGAAACAGCAGGACTTCACTTCCAGATGAGCTCAATGCCTGCTTTGCTCGCTTTGACCATCAGACCATGGAGCAACCATTGTGAACCCCCACATCTCTTGATGATCCAATGATCTCAGTCTCTGATCTGGGCTGCCTTACGGACAGTGAATCCATGGAAAGCATCCAAACAGGACAGAGATCCTAGTCACATACTAAAGACCTGTGTTGACAAGCTGGCTGGTGTATTCACTGAGATCTTTAACCTCTTGCTTTGGCATTGTGTGGTACCCACCTGCTTTAAGCAGGCTTCAATTATCCTGCCACCGAAGAAGAACGCAGTGACCTGTCTCATTGACTATTGCACAGTCACACTTACATCCACAGTGATGAACTTTGAGAGGTTGGTGAAACAGGTCATCTTCAGCTTGAGAACCAACTTGGATCTGCTCCCATTTGCCAATCAGAGCAACAGGTCCACGGCAGATGCCATCTCATTGGGTCTTCACTCAATCCTGGAACATCTGGACAGCAAAGATGCATACATCAGGATGCTCTTTATCGACTACAGCTTGACATTCAGTAACATGATTCCCTCAAACTAATCAATAAACTCCAAGATCTTGGCCTCAATACCTCATTGTGCAATTGGATCCTGGTTTTCCTCACATGTAAACCCCAGTCTGCAACATAATCTTCTCCATGATCTCCATCAGCACAAGTACACCACACGGCTGTGTGCTTAGCCCTCTGGTCTACTCGCTTTACATCTATGGCTGTTTGGCTAAGCACAGCTCTGATGCCATACTTGTTTGCCAATGACACCGCCATTGTGGGCCGAAGCAAAGTTGGTGATGAATCAGCCTACAGGAGGAAGAGTGAAAATCTGGCTGAGTGGTGTCATAACAACAACCTCTCACTCAACTCAGCAAGATCAAGGAACTGATTATAGACTTCCGGAGAGGGAAACCAGAAGTCCATGAGCCAGTCCTCATCAGAGGATCAGAGGTGGAGATGGTTAGAAATTTTAAATTCCTCGGTGTTACTGTTTCAGAAGACCTGTCAATTATGAAGAAAACATGGCAGCACCTTTATTTCCTTAGGAATTGATGAGATTTGGCACAACATCTAAAATGTGGACAAACTTCTATAGATGTGCACTGGAGAGAGCATTGACTGGCTGCATCACCGCCTGGTATGGAAACACCAATGCCTTTGAACAGAAAATCCTGCAAAAGCTGGTGGATTTGGCCCAGTCTGCTACGGGTAAAGCTCTCCCAACTATTGAGTGCATCTATGTGAAATACTATTGAAGGAAAGCAGCATGCATCATCAGAGATCCTCATCGATCCTCATCACCCAGCTCACGCTCTCTTCTCATTGTTGCCATAAAGTAGAAGGTATATGAGCCTCAGGATTCACTCAACCAAGGTCAAGAAAGTTACTGCCCCACAACCATCAGGCTCTTGAATAAAAGGCGATAACTACTCTCACATGCCCCATCATTGAAGTGTACCCACAGCCAATAATCTCATTTTAAAGGACTCTTTATCTCATTGTCATATTCTCATTATTTATTGCTATTTATTTATATTTGCGTTTGCATAGTTTGACATCGTCTGCCCTCTGGCTGATCTTGCATTGATCCTGTTATAGTTATTATTCCATGGATTTGCTCAGTATTACCACAAAATATGAAACTCAGGGTTGTACATAGTGCCATTGATGTACTTTGATAATAAAATTTACTTTGAACTTTGAAAGAAGATTTACAAGCAACACACACAAAATGCTGGAGGAACTCAGCAGGTCGGGCAGCATCCATAAAAATGAATAAACAGTTGACGTTTTGGGCTGAGCCCCTTCTTCAGGACTGAGAAGGAAAGAAGAAGAAGAAGCTGGAATTAAAAAGATGGGGGGAGGGGAAAGAGGCTAGCTCAAAGATGATAGGTGCAGCCAGGCCAAAAGCTGGAGAAGAAGGAATCTGATAGGACGGGGAAGTGGGCCATAGGAGAAAGGGAAGGAGAAGAGGACTCGGGGGAAGTAATAGGCCGGTGTGAAGAGGTAAAAGGTCAGAGTGGGGAATAGAGGAGGGGAGGGGGAGAATTTTTTTTACCGGAAGGAGAAATCGATATTCATGCCATCAGTTTGAAGGGTACCCGGATGGAATATAAGGTGTTGCTCCTCCGCTCTAGGGTGCCCTCATCTTGACACAAGAGGAGGTCACAGATCAACATGTCGGAATGGAAATGAAAATATTTGGCCACCGGGAAGTTCCACTTGTGGCAGATGGTGCAGAGATGCTCCCTGAAGCCGTCTGACCTCTACCTTGCTGAGGCTTAGTGGCAACTCTGAGACAGCTCTTCATACCTACCCCTCGAATTGGACCCCACACCAGACCATCAGAAAACTGTCTCCAACACCATCACTGACCTCCGTCACTCTGGAGAACTCCCATCCACTACCACCAAACTCATAGTTCCCTTACCCTGCAGTGCTTGCTTCTACCTCCTACTCACGATACACAAAGCAGACTGTCTGGGTAGGCCTGTTGTCTCTGCTTGCTCCTGCTCCACTGAACTTGTGTCCTCATATCTCGATTCCATTCTATCTCCCTTGGTTCAGTCCCTTCCTACCTACATCTGCAATACTTCTCATGCCCTCGATCTCCTCAGTAACTTTCAATTCCCCGGCCCTGACCACCTTATCTTCACCATTGATGTTCAGTTCCTATACACTTCTATTCCCAGCCTCAAAGCTCTCTGCTTCTTTCTTGACAAAAGATCCAACAAATCCCTAACCACAATCCTCACACTCCTCCGTCTGACAGAACTGGTCCTCTCCCTGAACGATTTTTCCTTCAGCTCCTCCGACTTTCTCCAAACTTGAGGGGTAGCCATGGACACTCTCATGGGCCCCAGCTTGTTGGCTACATTTTGTAGAACAGTCCATGTTCGAAGCCTTCACCTGTCATACTCCACTACTTTGACAACTGCATTGGTGCTGCTTCATGCACCCACACAGACCTCGTCAACTTTATCAACTTTGGCTCGGACTTCCACCCTGTCCTTAAATTCACTTAGTCTATTTCTGACACCTCTTGCCCCTTTCTCATCTCTCTGTTTCGATCTCTGGAGACAAACTGTCAACCGATATCTTTTACAAGCCTACTGATTCCCACCGTTATCTTGACGACACCTCTTCCCACCTTGTCTCCTGTGAAAATGCTATTCCCTTTTCTCAGTTTCTTGACCTCCTCTGCATGTCTGCATGTTCCCAGGATGCAGCTTTCCATTCCAGCACATCAGAGTTGTCCTCCTTTAAATAATGGTGTTCCCCTTCCTTCACTAGTAAGCTGCCCTCACCCACCTCTCCTCCATTTCCCATACATCTGCACACTTACCCCATCATCCCACCACCTTAATAGTGATGGAGTTCCTTGCCCTTACCTACCACCCCCTCAGCCTTCGCATCCAACATGTAATCCTTCACAACATCCACCATCTTCAAAGGGATCCAGCACTAAACGTATCTTTCCAACCCCCGCTCCGCTTTCTGCAGGGATTGATCCCTCCATTATTCCCTGTCCATTTGTCCCGTCCGGCATTTATTCCAGCAAGCAGCCAAAGTGCCCATATACCTCCTCCATCATCTCCATTTATGGTCCCAGCCAGTCCTGCAGGTGAATCTGCTGGGGTCAGCTATTGTGCTCCCGATGCAGCCTCCTCTACATTGGTGAGACCTGTCGTAGACTGGGGGATCACTGTTGAGCACCTCCATACCATCCACCACAAGTGGGGCTTCCCGGTGGCCAAACATTTTAATTCCAATCCCCGTTCCGTTCCTGTTGTGCCAAGATGAGGCCACCCTCAGGGAGGAGGTGCAATACTTTATATTCTCCCTGGGTAGACTCCAATCTGATAGCAAATTCTCCTTCTGGTAAGCAAATTCCCCCCTCTGATCTTTTACCCCTTCTCACTTGCCTATTACTTCCCTGGGTCCTTTTCTCCTTCCCTTTCGCCCATGGTCCACTCACCTCTCTAACAGATTCCTTCTTCTCCTGCCCTTGACCTTTCCCAGCCCCTGACTTCACTGATCACCTTCCAGTCATCCTCCTTCCCTTCCCCCCTGCATTTTTATTCTGGCATCTTTCGCCTTCCTTCTCAATCCTAAAGAAAGGTCTTGACCCGAAACATCGACTATTTATTCATTTCTATAGACACTGCCTGACCTGCTGAGTTCCTCCAGCATTTTGTTTGTATTGCTTTGGATTTCTTGCATTCTTGATTTACAAGAATTTTACCTGGACTGGAGTCTTGAGTTACAAGGAGAGACTGGATAGACTGGGACTTTTTTCCCTGGAGTGAAGGAAACTGACTGTATCTTTATAGAGGTTTGTGACATCATGAGGACCAGAGTCTTTTCTCCAGGGTACAAGAGTCTGAAACTTAAGGGTATAGGTAATCATTAACACAAAAGGTCCTGCAGATGCTGAAAATCCAGCTCAGCACACACAAAATGCTGGTGGAATTCAATAGGTCAAGCAGCATCAATAGGAGAGGAATAAACAAATGATGTTTTGGGCCAAGACCCTTCATCATCACTGGATGGGAAGAGGGAGGAAGCCAGAATAAGAAGGAGGAAGGACAATAAGAAGTACAAGCTGGCTGGTGAAGCTGGGTGAGAGGGAGGGTGGTGGGTGGGGAGGGCAGGAATGAACTAAGAAGCTGGGAGGTGATAGGTGGAAGAGATAAAGGACTGAAGAAGAAGGAATCTGATAGGAAAAGAGAGTGGACCATGGGAGAAAGGGAAGGAAGAGGGGCACCAAAGGGAGGACATCGGCAGGTGAGGAGAAGTAGAGGGGTTAGGAGGTAGCCAGAATAGGAGGATGGAAAAAGAGAGATGGGGGAACCAGAAGACATTACCAGAAGTTAGAGAAAGAGTATAGAGTAGGTTTAAGGTGAAAAGGGAAAGATTTTAAAAAGGGCACATGAAGGGCAATTTTCTCACCCAGGGCCTGGTGGGTATCTGGAATGAACTGCCAGATGATGTGGTCAAGGCAACTACAATGTCAAAGTTTAAAACTATTTTGTTCAGGCACATGGATAAGAAAGGTTTAGAAGGATTTTTGTCAAACATGGCCAAGTGGTAGTCTGACTGAAGAGGCAGTTTCTGTGCTGTAATACTATGATCCACTGTGGAATTCATTGCCACATACAGCTGTAGAGACAAAGTCATTTAAAGCTGAGATTGATAAGGTTCTTGATTAGCAACAGCATCAAAGTTTAAGGGGAGAAGGCAGGGGAATGGTGTTCAGAGGGATAATAAATCAGCCATGATAGAATGGCAGAGTAGGCTTTATGGGCCAAATGGCTTAATTTTGCTCCTGTGTTCTTTTTCACTTTGGTTACTTATCAGTTTTTGTTTGTATGTAGGTTTTAATTGATTCTATTGTATTTCTCTGTTCCACTGTAAATGTTTGCAAGAAAATGAACCTCAGGGTACTATATAGTGACATAATATATACTTTGATAATAAATTGACTTTAAACTTTGAATGTCTTATGGTTGTATGGATTCTATGACTAACAGGGCTGGTCCTCAAAGAAGGATTGTGAAGGCACAGGATTTGATGTGATTTGCACCTCTGTTTGCTTACAAGGTACAAGATTCTTTAATATCACATCCAGCACACACATGTAACGGAGAACAAAATAATTTTAACTCTGGATCTGATGAGGTACACAATAAGAAAAAGAGCACAAGAATAATTTTAAAAATTCACAATAAATATAAAACATCAGATATTTTATATACATAGATTGTATGTCCATAAAGTTCAAACCTCTCTCTGATGCGGTTGCTTTGTTTTCTCAAGGGACAAGTGTCTTTTCCCAAAGTTCAGAACAGCACTTGTGCTATGTTGCTGAGAGGAAAGGCAGCATCCTGATGGATATGGCGGCAAAATCGGCTGATTACCACTTCACCCACAGCCCAGAATCAGACAGGATAGCCATCGACTACATTGAGGTGGAGCGCAAGAACAACGCAACACCCTTTGACACTGCTTGGATCAGAGCCTCTGAAGAGTGGAAGTACAGGAGGTCAGAGGTCAGCATTCCTGAGGGACTGCTAGAGGAGCACATCATAGCAGTCCTATGCTACACTTTAGACGAGCCACCTCTCTACAGGTACTTGAATCAAGCCATAAGAAACTATGGTGTGAGTGATGAAGTATATTCCAAGTGCTTCCATTACAAAAGTCTGCACTATCTCCTGTCAGTTACTCTCAGCGTATTATGGAACAGCACTTGGAGTCTTGCTGAAGGAACAGAGGTCTACAGAGGGATGGACAGGAAGGTACAGGTCAGCGAGGGAGCAAACATTCGTTTTGGACAGTTTGCTTCCACATCTTTGGACCTAACGCAGTCTGTTTCAACCTTCACTGACAGCGATGCAGATACTAATACTCTCTTCAACATCACTACAGTGCATGGTGTTGCTATCCAGAATCTCTCCTTCTTCCGCAGAGAAGAGGAGGTGCTCATCCCGCCTTATGAAGTGTTTAAAGTTGTCAAAGTGGTAGACTGGGAAGGTGAATATGGGGTCCTGGGTGCTAACATTGTCCTTTCTTCCATTGGGACTCAACAGACAGAGGTGCGGATGGAGTTGGATGATCTTGGACACCTGCAGGTGGTGAGGGTGCTGGAAGCTGCCTCTCCTTGGTGGATCTCCATTTTGGTCATTCTGCTGGTCCTGTTGCTTGCTGCCTGCATTATGCTTGTGGTGAAGCAGAAGCTCATTACTGGCTGACTGGGAGCTGTAGTATCTCAGAAGCAGAGGCTGTCTCCCAGAGGTTGCTCGAGCCTGCCGACTTCCACTTCCTTCCCAGCTTCAGCAGAGTCACTTGGTTTCTTTGGACATCCTGTTTTCATTCCATTCCAAATGCAAAGATCCAGATAAATGTTACTGAAAAGCAACAATCAACAATTTTTAACTTTGAGTAAGGAGACACTGAAGGAACTAATAAAGTTCAAAGTAAGTTTATTATCAAAATATGTGATGATACACAAAGAGAAAAGAAAATGATGTATGTTAACTGACCCACAGGAAGCACCAGGATACACAACTCCTTGTATTCATGAGACATAGAACATGACAAGGCTGTAGGTGGAGCTGAAAACTGGGTTATGGATTAAGTGATAGTTAGAAATACTGGAGGTGGCCATTGGACCTGATCAGGCAGTGCTGCAGTTTGCGGCAATCATAATTCAACACTGTTGATAGTGTCATTCTCATGTCACCAGCAATCACCAAAGTACCAAGAAAATACCACAAAAAAGTGTCCAGCAGCTTCTAGGAAAAAATATAGAGTTAGGAGATAGAGAGAGAGAACAAACAGATAGAGCCAGACAGACCACATACAAAGGGTGACAGGGATGGAGAAGACAGAGAGAGCACTGTGGTGTTTAGAGATTTTGAAAACTTGACTAAGTAAGCAGTTTGTCACAGAAAGTCACAGATTCTCACAGCACAGAAACACGTCAGTGTTAGTCATCAAGAACCAACCTATATGTACCAATTCCATTTTCCAACGTTAGATCCACAGCCCAGTCAGCTTTGACAATTCAAGCACTTGTTCAGATGCTTCTTAGAACATAGAACATACTGTAGTGTAAAACATAAAACACAGAGCAGCACAAAAGTCCTTTTGTCCCACAATGTTGTGCTTAACCAATTAAATTACATGCACACATCTGTATTCCTCCATCTCTGCACATTCATGATCATACCCAAGAGCCTCTTAAATGTTTCTATTGTTTCTGTCTCCACCATAACCCCTGGCAGCACATTGCAGGCATTCATCACTCTGTGAGATAAAGCTCTTCCTCAGGTCCCCTTTAAATCTCCTACCCTTCATCCTAAACCTATTCCCTCTAGTTTAACATATTTCAGAATGGAAAAAAGTTTCCTGCTATCTACAATATACTCAGTGGTCACTTTATAAGTTACTCATGTACACCTGTCTAATCAGCCAATCACATGGCAGCAACTCAATGCATAAAGGCATGCAGACATGGTCAAGAGGTTCAGTTGTTGTACAGAATGGGGAAGAAATGTGATCTAAGTGATTTAGACCATGGAATGATTGTTGGTGCCAGACATGGTGGTTTAAAACTGCTGATCTCCTTGGATTTTCACAGGCAACAGTCTGTAGAGTTTACAGAAAATGGTGGAAAGGACGACAAATAATATCCAGTGAGTGGCAATTCTGTGGGTGAAAAAACCTGTTAAGGAGAATAGTTGGAGGAGATTGGCCAGACTGGTTCAAGCTGACAAGAAAGTGACAATTACACAAATAACCAGGCATTACAATAGTAGTAGGCAGAAGAGCATCTCTGAACTAGTCGAACTTTGAAGTGGATGGACTACAGCAGCAGAAGAACATGAACCTACACTCAATGGCCACCTTATTAGATACAGGAGGTACCTAATAAAGTAGCCACTGGTTGTATTTGTCTGACAATGTTTTTTATGTGACTACCATGTCCCCTCTTTCTTAGCCTCCTCCCTCTAGTGAAAAAAACACCCAGCCTATCTGTTCTTTCCTCTTAACTGAAGCTTAACTCCATTCCAGGCAACATCCTGGTGAATATCCTCCGCACCAACTCCAGTGCTGCTATGTTCTTCCGATTGTTCAAGTTCAAGTATAATTGTCATTCATCATAGATATGTATATGCTAAACGAATCAACATTTCTCTGGGCCAAGATGCAAAACACAGTACCAAGTCACACACGTCACACAGCACACAGCATGTAGCACATAGAACTTAAGACCATTAGATGTTAGAGCAGAATTAAGCCATTTGGCCCATCGAGTCTGTTCCACCATTTCATCATGGCTGACCCATTTTCCTCTCAGCTCCAATCTCCTCCCTTCTCCCCATATCCCTTCATGCCCTGACTAATCAGGAAACAGTCGACCCCTGCCTTAAATATACCCAATAACTTGGCTTCCACAGCTGCCTGTGGCAACAAATTCCACAGATTTACCGCCCTCTGGCTAAAGAAATTCCTCCTCATCTCTGTTCTAAGTGGATGTCCCTCCATTCTGAGGAAGTGTCCTCTAGACTTATACTTCCCCTCTGTTGGAAACATCTTCTCCACAACTACTCTATTGAGACCATTCAACATTCGATAAGTTTCAATGAGATACCCCCTCATTCTTCTGAATTCCAGTGAGTACAGGCCCAGAGCGATCGAATGCTCCTTATATGGTGAGCCTTTCAATCCTGGAGTCATTTTGTGAACCTCCTTTAAAACCTCTTCAATGTCAACACATCCTTTCTTAGATAAGGGACCCAAAACTGCTCACAATACTCCAAGTGAGGCCTCACCAGTGCTTTATTCTCAACATTCTAAACCTCTTGAAATGAATGCTAAAATCACATTTGCCTTCCTCACCACCGACTCAACCTGCAAATCCTTTAGGGAATCCTACATGAGATTTCCCAAGTTCCTTTGCACCTCAGATTTTTAAATTTTCTCTCAATTTGGAAATTAGTCTATACATTTACTTCTTCTACCAAAGTGCATGACCGTACACTTCCTGACACTGTATTCCATCAGCCACTTCTTTGTCCATTCTCCTCATCCATTTAAGTCCTTCTGCAGCTTCCCTGCTTCCTCAACCCTACCTGGCCATCCACCTATCCTTGTATCATCCTTAAACTTGGCCACAAAGCCATCAATTCCATCATCCAAATCATTGACATATAACGCAAAAAGAAACGGTCCCAGCACAGACCCCTTTGGAACATCACTGGTCACTGACAGCCCATTGGAAAAGACTCTCTTTATTCCCACTCTTAGCCTCCTCCCAATCAGCCAATGCTCTATCCATGCTAGTATCCTTCCTGTAATACCATGGGCTCTTAATTTGTTATGAAGTCTTGTGTGCGGCAACTTGTCAATGCCCTCTGAAAATCCAAGTACACAATATTCACTGATTTGCCTTTGTCTATCCTGCTTGTTATTTCTGCAAAGAATTCCAACAGATGTGTCAGGCAAGATTTTCTCTTAAGGAAACCCTGGAGACTACGGCCTAAATTATCATCTGCCTTCAAGTACTCCAACGTCTTCCAAACCACTGAGGTCAAACTAACTGGCTTATAATTTAATTTCTTCTGCCTTTCTCCCTTCTTGAAAAGTAGAGTTTTGCAATTTTCCAGCTCTCCGGAACTATGCCAAAATCCATTGATTCTTTAAAGATCATTACTAATGCCTCCACAATTTCTTGCAGCTACCTCTTTCAGAACCCTGGGGTGTATACCATCTGGTCCAGGTGATTCATCTGCCTTTAGACTTTTCGGTTTCCCAGGAAACTTTTCCCTAGTAATAGCAGCTTCACACACTTCTGCCCTCTGATATTCTCTGCCCCCTGACACTCCTGAACTTCTGGCAAACTGCTAGTGTCTTCTACAGTGAAGACTGATACAAAATACTTTTTCAGTTCATTTGCCATTTCCTTGGTCCCCATTACCACCTCTCCATCATCATTTTCCAGCAGTCCAATATCTACCCTTGCCTCTGTTTTACAGTTTATATATCCGAAGAAGCAATTTGTATCTTCTTTAATATTATTGGCTAGTTTACCTTTGTATTTAATCTTTGCTTTCTTTATGACTTTTTTAGATGCCTTCTGTTGGTTTTTGAAAGCTCGCAAATTGCCCAACTTCCCAATTTTTGCTCTATTATATGCTCTCTTTTTGGCTTGTGTGTTGGCTTTGACTTTGCTTGTCAGCCATGGTTGCATCATCCTGACTTTAGAATACTTCTTTGGGATATCTATCCTGCTCCTTCCGAATTGCTCTCAGAAATTTTAGCTGTTGCTGCTCTGCCATCATCCCTCCAGAGTTCCCTTCAAATCAGTTTTGCTGAGCTCCTCCTCTCTCATGCCTCTGTAATTCCATTTACTCGATTGTAATACTGATACTGAATTTAGCTTCTCCTTCTCAAATTTAAAAGGTGAATTTACCATATAATCATTGGACCCTGAGGGTTCCTTTACCTTAAACTCTCTAATCAATTCCAGTTCATTGGACGACATCCAATTCAGAATAGCTGATACTCTAGTGGCTCAACCATGAGGTGTTCTCATAGGCAATCCACAAATTCCTCCTCTTGGGATCCAGCACCAACATGATTTTCCTAATCTACTTCCATATTTAAATCCTCCATGATTATTGTAACATTGTTCTTTTGACATGCATTTTCTATTTCCCATTCTAATTCACAGACCATTTCTTTACTACTGTTTGGAGGTCTGTATATAACCATCAGGGTGTTTTTACCCTTGCAGTTTCTTAGCTCTACCCCCAGTAATTCTACATCATCCAATGCTAGGTCACCTCTTCCAAATGATTTGATTTCATATTTTACCAATAGAGCCGCCTCACCCCTTCTGACTACCTGCCTGTCGTTTTGAAACAATGTGTATCCTTGAATGTTAAGCTCCCAGCTATAATCTTCTTTCAGCTAGGACTCAGTGATGCCTACAATGTCAATCATGCCAATCTAGAACTGTGCTACCTTATTCCATATACAGCTTGCATTCAAATATAACACCTTCCATCCTGTAATCATTGATAGCGCATATAGCTATGACAGTAGAAAAACAGTCACAAAAAGAAATATAGTCCAATTCTCTGAGGGACATGGCCTGAAGATTGATTGTGCATGGATGTTGTTCTCGAGCCATGTTTCTGCAAGAACAAGCCTGCAGCAGTATCTCATCATGCACTAGTGTGGTAACTTGAACTATACACAGCACTCCAGTTGTTTTATAAAATTATAGAGTCATAATATCACAACGAAAGGGAACATACCTGACATCAATCATCAGACACATAGTTGAACTCATCCCATTTAATTCCCCATGTTCTCACTGGGAGCAATTTGCAGTGATCAATTTATTTACTAAATCATAAGTCTTTGTGATGAGGGAGAAAACTGGAGCACCTGGAGGAAACCCATGCAATGCGAGGGAGAGCATACAAACTCCTCATAGATGGGTCAGGACTGAAACCAGGTCTCTGCATTTTCAACATCTCTCCCTGATGTACCAGGACCTCATTGCACGTATTCAAAGTCCGGCTAATGAAAACAAACATGTTTACCCCTCAACCATCAGGCTTTTGAACCAGAGGGATATCTTCACTTAGCTTCATTTGCCCTATCACTTAACTGTTCCCACAACCTATGGACTCACATTCAATGACTTTTCATCACACGTTCCCAATATTTATTGCTTATTTAGTTATTACTATTGTGCTTGTGTTTTTGCTGCTTCTTTATATTTACAGTGAATGGTCACAAGAAAATGAATCTCAGGGCAGTATATAAAGACATATATACTTTGATAATAAATTTACTTTGAACTTTGCACATTGTGGGTGCCTTCTTCCACCACCCTATTATTCCTTGTTTCGATCTCAAGTCACAGTCATTCAACATGGAAACAGACTTTTCAGCCCACTCAGGGCCATTTGGACAAGATCAAAATAAACGCCAAGATCACAATGTTTCTTAATATTCCTTTGGGTCCCACCATTCTTGATTTACAGTACCGTGAAAAAGTCTTAAGGACATATATATATACAGAAGCTAGGGTGCCTAAGACTTTTGTACAGTACTGTAGTAATTTTATGTATTGCACTGTACCGCTGCTGCTGCAAGAAAGCAAATTTGATGACATATATGAATGATAATAAATCTGATTCTGATATGCATCCCTATTGTGGACTAAGGGGGAGAGGGAGGAAGGAGAGGGGAACTATGGTTGGGAAAATGGGGAGGGGGAGGGGAGTGGGAAACACCAGAGAGACATTCTGTAATGATCAATAAACCAATTGTTTAGAATCAAATGACTTTGCCTGGTGTTTCAGGGTTGTGTGTATCTGCACCTGCACCACCACCAAGCCTGTAGTACTCCTCATTGCCACACCCTCACTGTGGAGCGCCACCTTCACCATTCCCGACATCCTTTGCTCCCAAACGCACTCTCTGCTCCACATTGACAAATACAATACTGTCCAGTCCTACTATAATGAAGGGTCTTGGTCCACAACACCGGTTCTTTATTCCTCTTCAGCCTGATCTTCTGAGTTCCTCCAGCATTTTGTGTGTCTTACTCTAGATTTCCAGCAACTGCAGAATCTCTTGTGTTTGTTACGTCCAACCATTATTTGATTTCCCAAAATGCATCACCTCAGACTTAGCAGGCTTAAATTCATCTGCTGTTACTGTACCCAATTTACCCAGCTTATCAATATCATTCTATACCGCAACTAAGACCACATTCTTCACTATCAACAGCACAGCAATTATTATGTCAATTGTAAACTGACTCATCTCCCTCCCACATTCATACCTAAGTCACTTACATCAATAACGAATGGCAAAGACCAGAGTTTTCATCCCTGTGATTGGCCACTGGTCACTGGCTTCCAACCACAGATGTAAACATCTCCATCACTTATTGCTGCTTATCACCGAGCCAATTCTAGATCTAATTTGCCTTCTAATCTTTTGGAATTTCTGTGGGGAATGTTATCAAAGACCTTATTGAAGTCCATGTAGACAAAATATCCAATACTAGAGGGCATGCATTTGAAGTGAGTAGCGATAAGTTCAATGGGACTTGTGAGGCATTGTTTTGCACGGAGAGTTAGTGGGTACTCAGAATGTGATGCCAAGGATGATAATGGAAACAAATATAACAGAGGATTTTAAAAGGCTCTTATACTGGCACATGAATATGCAGAGAATGGAGGGATATAGTTATGGTCTTATGATCTGGACTTCGTGCAGGCAGAAGGGATTGGTCTAATTACTAGCTCTATTAGCTCAGCACAACACCGTGGGCCAAAAAGCCTGTTCTTGTGCTGTACTGTTGTATATTCTAATATGTTTTAGTGATTCTTCATAATCTCAACTAGTTCCAACTAAAGTCCCCAGATGTACGGTTAGTTATTCACATGGGTGTATTTTGGCAGCACAGGCCTGTTATAGTGCTGAATCTCCAAATAAAATTTACAAAAGAAATTCAGACAGAATCTCACACTAAACATCCATGTTGGACCTCTTCAATATGTCCCTGCCTTTCAAGTATAGACTGATGTTGCCCATCAGAATTTTTTCCCTGTAACTTCCCTGCTACATTAGACTAATTGGTCTGTAATAACCTGGCACATCTCTGCTGTTTCACATATCAGTGAATGATTTAAACAATTCTGTTGGGGCCCCAAAAATCCCCTTGCATGCCACCCTGAATAGTCTGGGATACATTTCATTTCCATCTTTATGGCACATGAAAATGTCGGAAAGTGATAGATTTGGTCAATGTGTGCTGTTGAGGGAGTAGATTAATTGTGGCTCAAAGTTCAAAGTAAATTTATTATCAAAGTACATTTGTCATCATATACAACCCTGAGATTCATTTTCTTGTGAGCATACTCAATAATTCCATAATGGAATAATAGCCAGTGTAATGTGGAAAAGACAACAAACTAGGCAAACACAAAAAGAAAACAATATTAATAAAAAAAAACAATAAATATCAAGAACATGAGATAAAGAGTCGTTGAATGTGAAGTTGAGAGTTTATCCCCTTTGGCTCAAGACCCTGATGGTTGAGGGGTAATAACTGTTCCTGAACCTGGTGGTGCGGGTTCTCAGGCTCCTGTACCTTCTTCCTTTTTTTAAATATAATTTTTATAAAATTTTTGAGAATTACATAAAATGAATAGAATAATAGAGTAATGAAAATTAATATTAGCCCTCACCCCTCCCCTTAACCCTTCCCCCCCCACATCCCTGTCTAAAAAAAAAGAAAAAAGAAAAAAAGGAAAGAAAGAAGAAAGAAAGAAAGATTGCCTGGATATCGGAGGATCCCCACATGCTCCATGGAGTTCAAAATAACTTTAGTATATATCTTTATTTTTTTCCCCAAATGACTAATAATTTTATCTTCAAAGGACCTATATATTTAATCCTATCTTTTGTAGATAGGGGTGCCAAATTTTCAAAAATATATCATATTCATTTCTTAAATTATAAGTAATTTTTTCAAGTGGAATGCAGCTATATATTTCATTATTCCAATGGTCCATAGTTAAGTATGAATCTGATTTCCAAGTAACTGCAATAGCTTTTTTGGCTACTGCCATTGCAATTTTTATAAATTTTTTCTGATATTTATTCAATTTAGGTTTTGGTATTATCCCTTCAATATCTCCTAATAAAAATAATATTAGGCTATGTGGAAGTTGTATTTCAATAACTTGTTCCAGTAAAAGTCTTAGATTTATCCAAAAAGGTTGTATTTTAAAACAAGACCAAGTAGGGTGTAAAAAAGTACCGATTTCTTGATTACATCGGAAACATTGGTCAGATAAATTTGGGTTTAATCTATTTATTTTTTGTGGTGTAATATATAATTGATGTAAAAATTGTATTGTACTAATCTAAGTCGGACATTTATTGTATTTGTCATACTATCAAGACATAGTCTTGACCAATTTTTTTCATCAATTTTAATATTCAAATCAGTTTCCCATTTTTGTCTTGACTTATGAATTCCTGGTTTAATTGTCTGTTTTTGAATCAAATTATACATACAAGAGGTAATTTTTAAAATTTTTCCTTTTTTAATTAAAGTTTCTATTTCATTAGGTTTTGGCATTAACAGTGTTTGACCCAGTTTATCTCTTAAATAGGCCTTTAATTGAAAATAACAGAAAGGAGTGTTATTTGATATTTAATATTTGTTCTTTAATTGATCAAACGACATCAATATACTTCCCTCAAAACAGTCACCTATATATCTGATCCCTTTTTGAAACAAGTTATATAAAAGTTGATTATCCATTGTAAAAGGAGTAAGTCTATTTTGAATTAGGGTTCTCTTTGCTAATAAAGATTTCTTTATCTCATCACCCACATTTACCTTATTCCATAAATCGATCAAATGTTTTAATATAAGTGATTCTTTCTTTTCCAGTATCCATTTGGATTCCCATTTATATATAAAATCTTCTGGTATATTTTCTCCTATCTTATCTAACTCTATTCTAATCCATCCTGGGTTTTCTTCATCAAAAAAAGATGCAATAAATCTAAGTTGATTTGCTTTATAATAATTCTTAAAATTTGGGAGTTGTAACCCTCCTAGGTCAAATTTACATGTCAATTTTTCCAATGATATTCTTGACATCTTACCTTTCCAAAGAAACTTCCTCACACATTTATTCAACTCTTGAAAAAACTTCTGGGGCAGTTTTATTGGTAATGTTTGGTGTAAATATTGTAATCTAGGAAATATATTCATTTTTACAGCATTAACTCTGTCTACTAATGTTATTGGTAACATCGTCCATTTATCAAGATCTTCTTGTATTTTTTTCAATAACGGCAAATAATTTAATTTATATAAATTCTTTATATCATTATCGACTCTTATACCTAAATATTTTATACCATTTGTCGGCCATCTAAATTAAGTTATTAATTGATATTGACTATAATCTCCTTTCGTAAGGGGTAAAATTTCACTTTTATCCCAGTTTACTTTATACCCTGATATTTTCCCATATTCTTCCAATCTAAAAGATAATTTATGCAATGAATGCAACGGATTTGTTAAATAAATTAGAACATCATCAGCAAATAAATTAATCTTATATTCCTCCTGTTTAACTCTGAAGCCCACAATATCTGGATCGGTTCTAATTAATTCAGCTAATTTGTATCGTCAATACAAATAGGGCAGATGATAATGGACAGCCTTGTCTAGTTGACCTTGTTAACTGGAATGATGTTGAAATTTGACCATTTGTCACTACTTTAGCTTTGGGACTAGTATTTAAGGTTTTAATCCATTTTATAAAAGATTTTCCTAACCCATATTTTTACAATACCTTAAATAAAAAGTCCCATTCCAATCTATCAAGTGCTTTTTCTGCATCCAAAGCAACTGCCACACTCATTTCCTCCTTCTTTTGTGCCAGATGAATTATGCTAAGTAACTGAGTTACATTATCCGCCGATTGTCTATTTTTAATAAAGCCTGTTTGATCCATATATATTAATTTTGGTAAATATTTAGATAATCTATTAGATAAAATTTTTGCTATTATTTTATAAACCATATTCAACAAAGAGATAGGCCTATATGATGTTGGTTTTAAAGGATCTCTATCTTTTTTTGGCAATACTATTAGGATCACTGTCGAAAAAGATTGAGGAAGTTTATGTGTTCTTTCTGCTTGATATATTAACTCCATAAAGGGAGGGATTAATAAATCTTTAAGTTTTTTATAAAATTCAGGCGGAAAACCATCTTCTCCTGGAGATTTATTACTCTGAAGTGATCCTAAAGCTTCTTCAATCTCTTTTAATGTAAAGGGCATATCTAATCCTTTCTGTTCTTCCGAATTCAATTTTGGAAGAGTTATTTGTGATAAAAAATTTTTGATCTCAGCAACCTCATTTTGTGATTCTGATTGAAATAATTCAGAGTAAAATTTTTTAAAAGTTTCATTAATTTCTAAAGGTTTATAAGTAATTTTATTTGCACTTGTTCTAATTGCATTTATTATTTTAGAAGCCTGCCCTGTTTTCAACTGCCAAGCAAGAATCTTGTGTGATCTTTCACCTAATTCATAATATCTTTGTTTAGTTCTCATAATTACTTTTTCTGTTCAATATGTCTGGAGTGTATTATATTGTAGCTTCTTATTGACAAGTTGTCTTCGTTTTTCTTTTGTCTTATATCTTTCGGATTCTTTTTCTAATTTTGTAATCTCTATTTCTAATTGATCTATTTCTACCATATATTCCTTCTTAATTTTAGAAGTATAACTTATTATCTGACCCCTCAAATATGCTTTCATCGCTTCCCATAATATAAATTTATCATCAACTGAATATGAGTTTGTATCCAAAAAAAATTGGATCTGTTTTTTTATAAAATCACAAAAGTCTTGACGTTTTAATAAAATTGAATTAAATCTCCATCTGAAAATCAATTCCTCCTTATCCATCATTATCATTATCAAGGGGGAATGATCTGACAGTATTCTTGCTTTATATTCCACACTTTTCATGCTATCCTGAATATTCATTGATAATAGGAAAAAATCAATCCTTGAATAAGTTTTATGTCTATTTGAATAAAATGAATAATCTCTTTCTCTTGAATTAATTCTTCTCCATATATCAATCAAATTTAAGTCTTTCATCAATGATAAAGTTAGCTTTATTACTTTTGATTTTGTAACAGCCTTAGTTGACCTATCTAGAACTGGGTCTAAACAAAAGTTAAAATCTCCACCTATTAATATTTTATCATGTGCATCAGCCAAATTAAAAAAAAACTTCTTGTATGAATTTTGCATCATTTTCATTTGGTGCATAAATGTTCATAAGAGTCCATAATTCTGAAAAGATTTGACAATGTATAATCACATATCTCCCCACAGAATCAATTAGTACATTTTGTATTTTAATTGGTAGGGTTTTATTAACCAAAATTGCAAATCCCCTCAACTTTGAATTAAGTGAAGCTGCAATAACACTTCCAATCCAACCTCTAATTTCTGATGTTCTGTCTCTGTTAAATGTGTTTCCTGCAAAAAAGCTATATCTCCTTTCATTTTCTTAATATATGTTAAAACTCTTTTTCTTTTCACAGGTCCATTAAGCTCATTAACATTAAAACTTAAAAAAATTGAGTAATTTAGCCATTCATAATACCCTGGGGAACCTCTTTAAAATTCTCTATGTTGCTATGTGTCTCCCCCCCCCCCAATCATCCAGGCAAAAAAAGAAAAATAGAAGAAAGATAGATAGTAAAGAAAAAAAATAACAAAATACCCCCCCCCCCACTAATGTGAATGAATAGAAACACAACATTACCCCCCTCCGTTTTACGGGTCATGGCAATCACCATGATTACACACGTGAATCCCGCAGCAATCAATCAGAAGCTCCTCCAGCTCCCCCGTAACAAAAAAAGATATATATAAGTGAAGAAGAAAAAATAATTAATATTTCTACTCCCAATTAATATTCTTCAATTTTTTTATCTTGTTCCCCTTCTATCATATACTTAAAGTATGTTTGTATATTCTTCTACTCATAAATGTCCATCAAATCCAATCCCTATCTCAGTCTTCATCTTTAATCCATTTCATTTCCATAATTCTTTACCGCATCTCACGAAAATTAGGAATATTATTACCTTCTTCCTGATGGCAGCAGCAAGAAGACGGTAAGTCTTGGGTGGTGGGGGTCCTTTGATGATATATTTTGCTTTCCTACAATGATGCTTCATGTAGATGTGATCAATGGTGGGGAGGGCTTTACCCGTGGTGGACTGGACTATATCCACTACTTTTTGTAGGATTTTCCATTCAAGGGAATTAGTGTTTCCATTTCATGCTGTGATGCAGCCAGTCAATATACTCTTCACTACACAGCTATAGATGTTTGTCAAAGTTTTAGATGTCATGCCAAGTCTTCGCAAACTGCTAAGGAAGTAGAAGTGTTGCCATGCTTTCTTCATAATTGCCCTTACATGTTGAGTCCAGAACAGATCCTTTTAAATAATAACACCTGGGAATTTAAAGTTGCTACCCTCTCCACCTCTGATCCTCTGATGAGGACTGGGTCAAGGAGACATTGGTTTAATTAGTTCAGCACAATGTCCTGGAGCAGAGGACTGTCCTGTCCTGTGCTTTACTGTTCTATGTTCAATGATCTGTTTGCCTGCTAATACATCTGTGATCCCCTTCAAGCTGATTGCCAAACTTCGCTAGCTTGGTAACAGCTCATCGCTCTGCAATTGGACCTTGGACTTTCTGACTAACAGACCCCAATCTGTTAAGTTAGACAACCTCTCCTCCTCCACTCTCACCCTGAATACCAACGTGCCTCAAGGCTGTGTGCTGAGCCCTCTTCTGTAATCCCTCTTCACCTATGACTACCTTCCTGTACATGGTTCTAACTCCATAATCAAGTTTGTAGATGACACCACGGTGGTTGGTCTGATCAGAGAGGATGATGAGATGGCCTACAGGAATGGGGTCCAGCACCTCACCTCGTGGTGTGCCGACAACAACCACCTCTGACAGCTCTCCACATTATCCACAACACCCCCAACCTTTGTGTCATCAGCAAATTTACTAACCCAGCCCTCCACTTCCTCATCCAGGACGTTTATAAAAATCACAAAGAGTAGGGGTCCCAGAACAGATTCCTGAGGCACACCACTGGTCTCCGGCCTTCATGCAGAATATGACATGTCTACAACCAGTCTTTGCCTTCTGTGGGCAAGCCAGTTCTGGATCCACAAAGTGATGTTGCCTTGGATCCCATGCCTCCTTATTTTCTCAATAAGCCTCGCATGGGGTACCTTATCAAATGCCTTGCTAAAATCCTTATACACTATATCTACAGATCTACCTTCATTGATATGTTTAGTCATATCCTCAAAAATTCAATCAGGCTTGTAAGGCACGACCTGCCCTTGACAAAGCCATGCTAACTATTCCTAATCATATTATACCTCTCCAAATGTTCATAAATCCTGCCTCTCAGGATCTTCTCCATCAAATTACTAACCTCTGAAGTAAGACTCACTGGTCTATAATTTCCTGGGCTATCCCTAGTCCCCTTCTTGAATAAGGAAACAACATCTTCAACCCTCCAATCCTCTGGAACCTCTCCCGTCCCCATTGATGATGCTAAGATCATCACTAGAGGCTCAGCGATCTCCTTCCTCGCCTCTCACAGTAGCCTGGGGTACCTCCTGTCCGGTCCCAGTGACCTATCCAACTTGATGCTTTCCAAAAGCTCCAGCACATCCTCTTCCTTAATATCTACATGCTCAAGCTTTTCAGTCTTCTGCAAGTCATCCTTACAATCGCCAAGAAGTCAGGGAAAGTATGGAAAGGCAAAATTGAAATAACAAGTATGATGGGTCAGATAGTTTGAAGTGTGTGTATTTTAATGCTAGGAGTAGTCAAGTGCTCTGTTAAGGGTGATTAACTCAGACAGCATGGATCAGTACATGGAACTATGATGTTGTAGCCATTACTGAAACTTGGTTGAGAAAGGGTTAGGAATGGGTGATCAGTGTAAAAGCTTTTTTGAGATTTTAGAAAAGATAGAGGAGATAAAAGAGGGAGTGAAATTGAACAACTAATCAGGGACATTATCAGGATTGCACTCGGAAGACATAATGGAAGGGTCAGACACTGAGTTCATTTGTGTAGAACTTAGGAATAGGGAGGGTGCAATTACACTGATGAAGTTTGTACTACAGGCCCCTTAATAGCCACCAGGAGATGAGATGTAATCAGATTAAGGAAATGTGTAAAAGTAATATGGTTGTTGTGGGGGATTTCAACCTCCCTAATTTAAACTGTGATCTTCTTCGTGTAAGGGGTTTAGGTGGAGCAGAATTTGTTAAGTGTATCCAGGAAGGTCTCTTAAATCACTATGCGGATGGTTCAATGAGAAGAGGAGCTGTACTGGACCTAGTGTTGGGTAATGAGCCTGGCCAGGTGATTGATATTTCAATGGGCGACCAGTTAGGGAACAGTGATCACAAATCCTCGATTTTCAGTACAGCTATTGATAAGTCTAAGTATGGTTTTGTGGGAGAGTCTTAAATTGGAGTCTAGCAAATAATGAGGGCATTAGGTAGGAATTAAGAAATGCTAATTGGGAACATCTTTTCTCTGGCAAGTCTACATCAGACATGTGAAAGGTGTTTAAAGGTAAATTTGAAAGAAAGCAGGAAAGGTAAGGTCCTGTTAGAAGGAAGGACGGAGATGGGAAGATAGAGAATCTTAGATGTCCAGAGAGATGATGAACTTAGTCAAGAAGAAAAGAAAGTATGTAAAGCTTCAGAAGTTAAGATGATCAAACGAAGCACATGAGGAGTATAAAGAAGCCAGAAAAGAAAAAAAAGGAGGGAATTAGGAAAGTCAGGAGGGGCCATGAAAAGTCATTGGCAAGTAGGATTCAAGTGAATTCCAAGGCATTCCATACACACATTGAGCAAGATGATAACTAGTGAGGGGGAGGAGCACTGAAGGGTAAATGGGGGAACATTTGCATGGATTCAGAGAATGTGAGTGAGGTACTTAATGAGTACTTTGCTTTAGTATTTACCAAGGAAAAGGATATCAAAGTCGAAAGTTCAAAATTCAGAATGTCATCAAAAACCTTGTCAAGCTTCTCTAGACGTGTTTTGGAAAGTGTGCTGACTAGCTGCATTAAGCCCTGGTATGGGAACACCAATGGCTTTCAGCAGAAATTCCTACAAAAAGGAGTGAATTTGGCACAGTACATCACAGCTAAAGCCCTTCTAACCATCATGCACATCTACATGAAATACTGTGGTAGAAAAGCAGCAACCATTATCAAAGGTTCTCACTACTCAGGCCATGCTCTTCTCTCCCTGCTGCCCATGGTAGAAGGTGCAAGTGTCTCAGGACTCGCACCATCAGGTTCAAGTACAGTTACTACCCCTCAGTCAAAGGGGATAACTACACTCAGTTAAGGACTCTGTTATCTTGTTATTTCATGGAGAAGAAGAAGAAGAAGAAGAAGAAGAAGAAGAAGAATAGCCCTTAACTCGGCAGTGGAGTTTTGACTGTGTTTCTGTAGCAAGCTATTCTTGTTTTTTTACGAGGTCGAGATGCTAGCTCGAAGCTCAACCCAACTTGGATTCGAACTTGGGAACCTTTGCTCTGGAGTCCGCCGCTAATACTATTGCACCACCAAGTGGGATTTGGCGCAGAAAAGATTCACAAGAATGTAATCAGGGTTAGAGGGTTTGAGTTATAAGGAGAGACTGAATATGCTGCGGTTGTTTGCCCTGGTGTATTAGAGACTGAGTGGCTGACCTTGTAGAGGTTTGTAAGATCATGAGGGGCATAGATAAGATGAATGTCACATTCCTTTTCCTTGAGTCAGGGAGACTAAAAATAGAGGGCAGAGGTTTGAGATGAGAGGAGAAAGATCTGAGGGGCAAGATTTTCACAGAGAATGGTCTGTATATAGAATGAGCTGCTATAAGAAATAGTAGAGGTAGGTGCAATTACAATGTTTAAAAGACACTGAGACAGGATAGAAAAGGCCTAGAAAGATACAGGTCAACTGCAGGCAAATTGGATTTTCCCAGCAGGCATGGATGAGCTGGGCTGATGGGCCTGTTTCTACACTGTGTAACTCTGTCACTCTATCTCTATCAGGCAGTGCTCAGCCTCTGACACTCCAGAGAAAATAACCCACATGTCGCCAAATTCCACTATTTTGGAAAACCTTGATGAGAAACTAGCTCATTTACAACCACAGCAGCGACAGCATATGAAGCAGTTGATCATGAAATTTTGGGATTTGTTCCTGATGTTCCAAAAAGAACAACAGTAGCCTCACATGATGTAGTTGTTTGTGATGCCAAACCTATAAAACAGCATCCGTATCACATGAATGTTGAAAAATGCAAATGTGGATCAAGAAATTGTTAGAAAATGGTATTATTAGGCATTCTACTTTGAATTGGAGCTCACCTTGCATCATGTTACCTAAGCCAGATGGTAGTATCAGGTTTTACTCTGATTACAGAAAGGTGAATGCTATAACAAAAACAGATGCTTATCATATCCCTAGAGTAGATGACTGTGTAGACAAGATTGGAACAGCTAAGTTTCTTACAAAGATCGATCTGTTACAAGGGTATTGTAACCTCTGTTAACAGATAGAAGTAGAGAAATCTGCATTTGTAATGCCTTCTGGGTTGTATAAATACTATGTTCTGCCATATGGAATGAAAAATGCTCCAGGAACATTCCAGAGAACGATTAATTCTGTAATTCAAGGGTTAGAACACACAGATGCCTATATTGATGATTTGGTCACAGGAAATGACACATGGAAAGCTTACGTCTCTGCAGTGGAAAAGCTGTTTGAAAGGCTCTCAAAGGCCAACCTCACAGAAATATTAGCTAAGAGTTAATTTGGCCATGGCACCGTGACCTATCTTGATTATGTTGTAGGTCAGGGCAGGTTAGTTCCTGTTCAGGCAAATGTTCAGGCGATCCCTGAGTTTCCCATTCCAACTGGTAAGAAGGTTCTTAGAATATTCTTGGGAATGGTCAGATATTATCGCAAGTTCTGTAAGAACTTTGCTGATATTGTCTTTCCATTGACTAACATCCTGAAGAAGGGTGAGAAATTTGTTTGGACAGAGCCTTTCCAGGAGGCATTTGTTAAATTGAAGGTCATCTTATGTCACCAACCTGTGCTCAGGTCGCCTGACTTTGCAAAGCCATTTTCCATAGCAGAGGATGCCAGTGACAAAACTGCAGGAGTAGTGTCACTACAAAGAGATGATTATGATGATATTGACCATCCTGTGGCTTACTTTTCAAAGAAATTCAATAAGCATCAAAGAAATTATTCCACCACAGAGAAGGAATTATTGTCACTTATTCTAGCTTTGCAGCATTTTGATGTTTATATTTACACAAGCTCAGAAACCATTTGTTTATGAGTACGAGAGGAGGAAGATATGAGTAATAGAAGGTTTTGAATTGGAGTTTGATTTTGCAGGAGTATGATCTCATGATAACTCACATTAAAGGCAGAGATAATATAATTGCCGATCGTCTTTCTGGATGTTAAGCTTGCAATGTACTTTTGATAGTGGAATAGAATCTGATAGTTGTATACGACTCTGCAATATGTTATGTTATTCTGTAGTATGATACATAGTAATTGTATATGTACTGTCTTACATATTGTAGTTTGTAGTTAAAAATTTTGCTCTTACAGAACAAAGTTTTCCCTTCTTCGGGGGGGAAGTGTTATGTGTCAACATTTTTTTTACTGTGAGTGTCACTTTAAGCGCCTAGACAAGGCGGATGGATGACATCATTATAATAAAATACGGGCAGGTTTATTGGACATTCAGCAGAGAAGGAACAGAGGACTGTGAGCTACCAGTGAGTTGGGTGGAGATAGTTGAAGAGTTTGCAACGACATTGAATGAGTCTAATCCTTCTCCGTGTCCAGAGAATTGTGATAATTAGTGGCACACAGTGCATATTGGATATGTGGCTGTCACTTTACATGATCCATACCTGGATTTTTGCAATATTCTTGTGGAGACCACTTTTTGTTAACCTATACATAGATTTGGGTGTTTTAGGTGGCGACCACGTGTTAGGGAATATTCCGTGACAGTCACCCTGTGATATCCCTAGGTGGATTTTGGAACACTACGCAACGTCTGGAATCTGCTGTAACTGCTATCTTGTTTTCCTGGTATGGATTTTCTGGAATTTTCTGTGATCGTCGCCTCATGTCATCTTAGTGTGGATTTTCTAGTTTCTTTCCCTCACCTGTTTCCATGGATTTCTGGAATCACCTGGATTGCCATTTCTGAGACTGTGTTTGAGTAAGATTTGAGAAGAACTGTTCCCAAACCTGACACCATTTGTGAGCTACAAATGCATAGCACTGTTAATTTTTGTTTAGGAGAGTAATTCGTTTAATAGTCTGTATTTTGGGTAGATACTGAAAATAAGGTTGCTTAACATTAAAACTGAGTCTGTGGTCTATTGCTGCTGGCACGTAACAGTTGAATGCCTAAGAGATGGCTTTTTAAAGCAGTTTGTCTTTGAGCCTATTAGGGGATCAGCTATACCGGTTGGGTGTTTTGTAATGAACTGGAGGTGATCAGGGATCTTAAGGTAAAGGAACCCTTAGGAAGCAGTGATCACAATATGATTGAGTTCAACTTGAAATTTCATAGGGAGACAGTAAAGTCTGACAAAGCAGTAATTCAATGGAGTAAAACATTACAATGGTATGAGAGAGGCATTGGCTGAAGTAAGTTGGAAGGAGCTGCTGGCAGGGATGACAGCAGAACAGCAATGGCCTGAGTTTCTGGAAAAAATGAGGAAGGTGCAGGATAGATGTATTCCAAAAACAAAGAAATACTCAAATGACAAAACAGTACAACCGTGGCTGACAAAGGAAGTCAAAGCCAAAGTAAGAGCAAAAGAGAGAGCATACAACAAAGCAAAAATTAATGGAAAGACAGGGAATTGGGAATCTTTTAAAAACCTACAGAGAGCAACTAAAAGAGTCATTAGGAGGGAAAGGGTGAAATATAAAAGCAAGCTATCAAATATCAAAGTGGATAGCAAAAGCTTTTTCAAGTATGTTAAAAATAAAAGAGAGATGAGAGTGGATATAGGACCACTAGGAAAGGAGGCCAGAAAAATATTAACAGGGACAAGGAGATGACAAATGAACTAACTGAGCATTCACTGTAGAAGACACGAGTAGTGTGGCAGGTGTTGAAGGGTGTGAGGGAAAAGAAGTGTGTGCAGTTACTATTACAAGGGAGAAGGTGCTCAAAAAGCTGAAAGACCCAAGGGTACTTAAGTCACCCAGGCACCCCATGGCTCTGAAAGAGGTAGCAGTAGAGATAGTGGAGGCATTAGTAATGATCTTTCAAAAATCATTGGACTCTGACATGGTGCCAGAGGACTGGAAAATTGTAAATGTCATTCCACTCAAGAGAGGAAGAAAGCAGCAGAAAGGAAATTATAGACCAGTTATCCTGACCTCACTGGTTGGGAAGATGTTGGAGACAATTGTTAATGATGAGATTATGGATTATTGGTGACATGGGGCAAGATAGGAAAAAACTAGCATCGTTTCCTTTAGGGGAAATCTTGCCTGAATCACCTGTTGGAATTCTTTGAGAAGACCATAAGACATAAGAATCTGGCCATTCAGCCCATTGAGTCTTCTCTGCCATTCCATCGTGGCTGATCCCAGAACCCACACAAACCCATTCACCTGCCTTCTCGCCATATCCTTTGATGCCCTGACCGATCAGGAAATGATCAACCTGCCTTAAATATACCCAAGGACTTGGCTTCCACTGCAGTCTGTGGCAGAACATTTCACAAATGTACTACTCTCTGGCTAAAAAGAATTCTTCTTTACCTTGTTCTAAAGGGTCACCCCTCAATTTTGAGACTGTGCCCTTTAGTTCTGGGACCCCCACCATAGGAAACATCCTCTCCCCAGCCACTCAATCCAGCCCTTTCAACATTCAGTAGGTTTCAATGAGATCCTCCTGCATTCTTCTAAATTTCAGTAAGTACAAGCCCAAAGCTGCCAAACACTCCTCATATATTAACTGCTTCATTCCTGGAATCATCGTTGTGAACCTCCTCTGGACTCTCTCCAATGACAACACATCCTTTCTGAGATATGGCACCCAAAACTGTTGACAATACTCTAAGTGTCTTACAAAGGCTCATCATTATCTCCTTGTTTTTATATTTTATTCCCCTTGAAATAAATGTCAACATTGCATTTGCCTTCTTTACCACAGACTCAAATTAACATTCTGAGAGTCTTGCACGAGGTCTCCCAAGTCCCTCTGTACCTCTGACGTTTGAACCTTCTCCCGATTTAGATAATAAGTCTGCAATATTGTTCCTTTAACCAAAATGCATTTTCATGTTTCCTAACACTGTATTCCATCTGCCATTTTTCTTGCCCATTTTTTCAGTTGCAATTGCATTGCTTCCTCAGCATTACCTCCCCTTCTACCTATCTTCACATCATCTGTAAACTTTGCCACAAAGCCATCAATCCAATTATCTTAATCATTAACAAACAATGTGAAAAGCAGTGGTCCCAATACTGATCCCTAAGGAACACCACTAGTCTCTGGCAGCCAACTAGAAAAGGCCCCCTTTGTTCCCACTCACTGCCTCCTGGCTGTCAGCATTCTACTATCCATGCCAGTTACTTCCCTGTAATGCCATAGGATTTTATCTTGTTAAGCAGCCTTATTTGTGGCACCTCATTAAACGCCTTCTGAAAATCCAAGTAAATGATATCCACTGCCTCTCCTTTGTCCACCCTGTTTGTTACTTTCTCAAAGAACTCTAACAGATTTGTCAGGCAAGATTTCCCTTTACAAAAACTATGCTGACTTTGACTTAAAAAAATAGTTTCCAAGTACCTCAAAACCTCATATTTAATAATAGACTCCAACACTTTCCCAACCACTGAGGTTAGGCTAATTGGCCTATAGTTCTCTTACTTTTGCCTTCCTCCTTTCTTAAAGAGTGGTGTAACATTTGCTATTTTCCTGCCCTCTGGGACCATACCAGAATCAAGTGATTCTTGTAAGATCACGACCAATGCATCTATTATTTCTTCAGCAACCTCTCTCAGGACTCTGGGATGTAGTCCATCTGGACCAGGTGACTTATCCACCTTCAGACCTTTGAAATTGCCTAGTACTTTTTCCTTTGTAATAGCAATGGCACTCACTCCTGCTTCCTGACACTCACAGACCTCTGGCACACCGCTGGTGTCTCCACAGTGAAGACAGATGCAAAGTATCCATTAGGTTCATCTGCCGTTTCTTTGTCCCCCATTACTACCTCATCAGCATCAATTTCCAGTGGTCCAATATCAACTGTCATTTCCCTTTTACACCTAATATAACTGAAAAAAAACTTTTGGTATCCTGCTTTATGTAATTGGCTAGTCTGTCCTCATATTTCATTGGTTCGCTTTTTTTTACTTACCTTTTGTTGGATTTTAAAAGCTTTCCAATCATCCAACTTCCCAATTACTTTTGCTACCCTATATGCCCTTTCCTTGGCTTTTAGACGGTCCTTAACTTCTTTTTTCAGCCATAATTGCCTACCCCTGCCATTTGAGAACTTCTTCCTCTGTGGGACGCATCTATCCTGTGCCTTCTGAAGTATTCCCAGAATTTTCAGCCATCCCTGCTTAGATCCTCCTCCAGTCCACCTGGGCAAGCTCCTCTCATGCCTCTGTAATTCCTTTTATTCCATTATGATACAGATACATGTGAGTTATGCTTCTTCCTCTCAAATTGCAGTATGAATTCAATCATATTATGATCACTGCCTCTTAAGGGTTCCTTTACGTTAAGCTCCCTAATAAGATCTGGGTTATTACACAACACCCAATCTAAAATAGCCTTTCCCTGAGTAGGCTCAAGCAGAAGCTGCTCCAGGAAGCCATCTCGTAGGCATTCAACAAGTTCCTTCTCTTGTGATCTGACACTAACCTGATCTTCCCAATCCCCTGACATATTGAAGTCCCCATTACAATCATGTCATTACCCTTCTTACATGCCTTTTCCAGCTCCCTTTGCAATCTCAACCCCACATCTTGGCTACTATTTGGAGGTCTATATATGATTCTCATAATTAGTGGTTGCCAACCTGTCGATCACGATCGACTGGTCGATCTTTGAGACTTTCCCAGTAGATCCCGAAAAAAACCCCGAAAAATAAATACACAAATACTGTTGAGAGATTGTTTCCAGGTTGCGGGGTTTTAGTTCTGTTCTTTCTGCCCAGTGCACATGTGTGTAGCTCCTCCCGCACTACACAGTGTAATTCAATGGTTCCCAACCACCAGGCCGCGAGGAAAAAATATGAGTCAGCTGCACTTTTCCTCATTCCCTGTTGTGCCCATTGTTGAACTTGAACCCACGCGAGGTAATCAGTCGCCTAAATGCAGTGATACCCTCGCACCAAGGATCACTGGTTGGCCTCGGACGGCTGGCGAGAAGTGCCGTTGCTACCGGCCTGGAGTGCGGACAGATAGGCACCGCCTCTAAACCTGTTCATCACACTGAATGTTCGTGGGGAACCCGGTGCTAAAATATTCGCAGATGACCTAATTTGGGCTCAAGGTTTCGTAAGTATCAGAGCAGCTACCATGCAGTGATCTACTGAAACAAACTTTTGTCGACCGATAGATCCTATGGTGGGGGGTGGGCGGGCACAGGCCTGTCGCTCTCCTCACTCAGTCAGCCGCTCTCTCTGGACTGCGACCACTGTGGCCCTGGTACGGGGACCTCTCTGGCCCTGACCTTGTCCTCTCACCCCACCCGTGACCGGCCACACCTGGCGTCTGGCGGCAGGCAGGCAGAGGCTGCAGTTCAGGCTGGGAGGCTGTCTGAGGCAATGAAGCCCTCAAAACGGCTTCGGTACCCTGAATCCAAGCACCTCGCACTTAAAGACAAACCCGTTGAGAATTTTCAGCAGACAAAACGTGAGCAGCGCGGGACAGAAACTAAGTGCCGAGGGCCGCGAAAACTAAATTGCAGAATAGACTGACATAAGGAACCTATATCGGTGTATTCCGATCGTGTTTAACACCAACATCCCCCCACCCCCCCCCGGCCGGTCCGCAAGAATATTGTCAATATTAAACAGGTCTGCGGTGCAAAAAGGGGTGGGCACCCTTGGTGTTTGTACATTATTTCTACTTCTGAGTTGCAGGGTTTTACTTCCGATCTTTTCTGCCCCGGTGCACATGCGTGTAACTAATCGATCTGGGGTCGATCTCGCCTTTCCCTAAGGCCGAGGTAGGGGATCTTGGGTTTAAAAAGGTTGGTGACCACTACATCATAATGGTTTTTCACTCTTGCAATTTCCTGACTCCACCCACGAAGATTCAACATTGTCTGACCCTATGTCACCTTTTTCTAAAGATGTAATTTACTGTATTCTCATACCAACAGAGCCACACCACTGCCTATGCCTTCCTGCCTGTCCTTTAGATACAAAGAATATCCTTTGAGGTTAAGCTCCCAAATATGGCCTTCTTTCTGCTACGACTCAGAGATGCCCCCAACGTCATACTGACCAATCTTTAATTGCGCCATGGGTTCATCCATCTTATTCTGAATGTTACGTGCATTTAAATACAGCACCTTCAGTCCTGCATTCTCTGACCTTTTCAGTTTAGACTCTGTGCTACAATTTAACTCCTTGCTCTGTCTGGATTTGTACCCAATCATTGTGTTGTCCTTCCTTACGTTCATGTTACACCCGTCATCTACTTGTAAACCTCAGTTTACAAGTAGATCCTCAGCTCTGTTATCCTGGTTCCCATTCCCCTTCCATATTAGTTTAAACCACTCCCAATAGCTCTAGTAAATCTGCCCACAAGAGGATTGGTCCCCCTTGATTCAAGTACAACTTGTCCCTTTTGTGCAGGTCCCTAGAAGAGGCCCCATTTATCCAGAAATCTGAATCCCTGCTCCCAGCTCGAATTCTTCAGCCATGCATTTACAAGTAGGACTGAAAAAGGAGAAGCAGTGGATCTTGCATATCTGAACATTCAGAAGGCCTTTTGCATGGTGCCACACTTGAGACTGCTTATCAAGTTAAGAGCCTATGGTATTGCAGAGAAGTTACTGACTTGGTTAGCGCATTGGCTGATCGGCAGGAGGCAGTGAATGGGAATAAGGGGATCCTTTCCTGGTCGGCTGCCAGTGACTAGTGGTATTCTGCAGGGGTCAGTGTTGCGACTGCTTCTTTTTAAGATGTATATGAATGATATAGATGATGGAATAGGTGGCTTTGTTGCCAAGTTTGTAGATGATATGAAGATTGGTGGAGGGGCAGGTAGCGTTTAAGAAGCAGGAAGGCCGCAGAAGGAGTTAGGCAGATTAGGAGAACGGGAAAGAAAGTGACAAATGAAATACAGTGTTGGTAAATGCATAGTCATGCACTTTGGTAGAAGAAATAGATATGTAGAATGTTTTCTAAATTGGGAGAAAATCCAAAAATCTGAGATGCTAAGAGATTTGGGAATCCTTATGCCAAACGACCTAAAGGTTAACTTGCAGGTAGAGTTGGTGGAGAGGAAGGCAAATGCCATGTGAGAATTAATTTCAAGAGGTCTAAAATACAAGAGCAGGGATGAGATGCTGAGGAACTGGTGAGGCCTCACACTGAGCGTTGTGAACAGTTTTGGGCTCCTCATCTAAGAAAAGACTGGAGAGAGCTCAGAGGAGGTTCACAAGGATGATTTTGGGAATGACAGGATTATTATACTAGGAATATTTGATGGCTCTGGGTCTGTACTCACTGGAATTTAGAAGGATGAGGAGGAATCTCATTGAAACCTTTTGAATGTTGAAAGGCCTAGACAGAGTAGATGTGGAAAGGATGTTTCCTATGATGGAGGAATCTAGGAAAAGGGGGCACAACCTCATCATAAAGGGGAGTTCATTTAAAACAGAGATGGGGAAAACTTTCTTTAGTCAGACGGTGTTGAAATTGTGGAATTTGTTACCACAAGCAGCTGTGGAGGCCAGGCCGTTGGGTGTATTTAAGGCAGAGCTTGACAGGTTCTTGATTGGACATGGCATCAAATGTCACAGAGAGAAGGCCAGGGGGTGCAGCTGAGGAGGGGAAAATTATCAGCCATGATTGAAAGGCAGAGCAGACTCAATGGGCCAAATGGCCTAATTCTGCTCAATGTCTTATGGTCTTATGCTTTGCAAAGGATAGCTATGCCCTTCTAAGATCTTTCCTGCCTGCGCTGACTACACTTCATTTGCAATCCATTCTTGTCTGGAGATGATGTTAACCCTTGCCTTGTTTCAACTTTCACATTGTGCTTAAATCTCACTGATACATTCACAACTGCATCTCTTCCATCTTTAACGAAAACACCATTTGGGATCCTGACATGGCAATCACTATCGCAATCCCCAAAAGTCTATTGCTTATTGGCCATGAAGCCAACCTTACAACTTAATGTATCCACAATCTTATTATGTCAATGAATCTACGGCTGCTTCACAGAAAGGCACATAAGCTGCATAAAATTTCTTTGGTTGACCCACATCTTCTACATTCCCCAATCATCCAAGGTCTTACTGGACGTAAGATTCACCGGAAGAGCAAGGCCTTGATCTAGTCAGACTGCTTAAGCAGCATTAAACCTCTCAACCAGCCATGAACTTGGGGGTTGCTTTTATAATAATTAACCCCATTCCCTTGTTGACCTAGCTTTCTGGTCAAACTCAATATCCCTCCAATTACTTCACTTTTTCTCCACTGTCTCTAATGGCATCATTAATAAAGCTGGTGACACTCTAGCTTTTCATCTTTTTTGATGTATCTTTAACCATGATCCCAGCAAGTTTAAAAACTCTGATCAATCATCCTATTTTCATAAAATGTTTAATTGACAGGGGGAGTTGAGTTTCCAGTTTGGACATCAATAAACCCTGATAATTGAAGGCTTTTTAGAATTACCTTCTCTCATGCTGCATTAAGCATTAATTTGATTAATCTCAGTACTGATATTGATTAGGCCAGCTAGTGGAAATTAAATGTCAAAAATACTCCAGCATGTCTGACTATGTTGGCGGGTGGAGACTCTCTGACCTGAAATGTTGACTCTGTTTCTCTTCTCATCCTTGAATATAAAACTCCATTATTAACACATTTAAGGAGGTGAAAAAAAAACTCCTTTATGAAGCCCCTCACTACCCTAACTGTACAAGGATGCTTTTGGAAGCTTTAGTTAAAAGCAATTAATAGTAAAGTTGGAGTTTCGCTCGAAGTTTTCTTTATTTTATCTCATTTTTATTTGGGTATATCTCCTTTCTGTGATAGATGTAATAATGGAGAAGCTTCATTAATTCACATGTTTTGGACATGTCCGAGCCTTGGCAGATATTGGAAGGAAGTATTCCAAACTTTCTCGGTACTTTTCAAGGTAAATTTTAAGCCTAACCTTTTGACTGCATTATTTGGTATTGTTGGAGGAAAAGACTTTATTTTGGAGACACCTGATTTGCATATTCTGGCTTTTACTTCTCTTATAGCTTGGAGGGCGCTCTTGCTTAAACAGAAGGATGCTGTTCCCTCTACTCATGCTCAGTGGTTACGGGATGTTATGTTATGCTTAAATTTAGAGAAGATCCGATGTTAAGTTTTTGAATCTAGCCAAGATTTTAATACATCGTGGGGACCATTTTTGAGTTATTTTCAAAACATTTGATTTACTGTAAAAGTACAGATGACAACTAATAATATTTTATTATATGATAAGGGTTTTTCCCCCTTTTGTCTTTCTTTTCCTAACAGCTCTGACTTTGGGAGTGGGTTCAGATTTTTTTTCTATATAACAAAATTATTATATTTCAATATTATGATTTAATTTATTTTTTATGAATACAGGGTTTTGTGATTGTAACTGTATTTTTAATACAATGTATTTGGTAATTTTATTTTTTTTCTTTTGACTTATAATATATTTCTTCTTGTACTCTGTATTCCTCTATGCAGAAACTAATAAAGATATTGAAAGAGAGAAAATAAAAAAAAGTTTAAAAAATACATTTGTGTAGGCCTAGGTTTTGCCCTCATGACCTCATTACCCCAACCCTACATTGAAGTTCTTGCCTTACAGGGTGCAACACGAGTAGGGCAGGGGGAGAATGCCCAACAGAGGCCAATTGCATCGGAGGCTCCTGACTGAAGATAGCCTCCCCTCATCACCACTGTCAGCTCCACTTCTGGATATACCTCTGCCATAAGTTGCAGTGCATTGAAACTGCTATTTTCTCTCCCAGGAGCATTTTGTTGACTGGAGACTAGTTGGTATCCTGGGCGTGTCCATTACACATATATCTGCTTATATTTTGGGCTTGGAAGCATCAAATAGCAACATTCTCAGGCTGGAAGACATTTATTTTTTTCTTAAGAAAGAATAATTAAACAATTTAAACAATAATTAAACAATTAAACTCAAATAATTAAACAATTAAACTAATATGCAAACAATTAGTTTGATTATTAATCAATTCCAATTTCATAATTGCATAAGTTACAGATTTGGGAACGGACAGATTTTCCCTCAGTGATTATTAATAGCTCAACTTTGACCTTTAAAATCTTTTTAAAATCACCTGGCAACACTTACACAGAGCCTTTTATAATTACCTGTCACTGTTTCCATCAAAATTCTTCATAATCAACTCTCAATTTACCATTAAAATCCATTTGAAATTGTGAATGTTTTACTTTATAATCACTATTAACTTAAAAGTGAAGTTTTTCCAGAATCCCTTCCTCTCAAGCTTCATTTGATCATTCTCAGTGCTGTCATCAGTTGGGACAGCTAGACGAAGCAAGATGCTGGAAACACTTAGCAGGACCAGCCACATTGGTGGGAAGAGACCCCTCAAGACCTAGCAAAGACTCTCCGGACAGAAATGTTGATCCAGTCTCTCTACCCACAGGTGTGACCTGACCTGCCGCAGTTTTCTTGACTTTCAGGTCAGATATTGCCTTTTGTTTGTGTCTACCAGTGTGTAAAGATTCACAGTGCAATATTTCACTTCCCTTAATACTGCAAAGACTCAGGAAACAGATGGGTTAATGATTACATGGTGTGACCCTCCCTACAATGGAAGTCGTAGTATAGAACGCATTGTTCGGCACCAGTTCCAAAGAGGACCCTTGACACTGGGTACTTCTTGTAGTAGCACATGATGAGAACAGAGCTTCAAGATTAATTTCCATGCGCCTTTCTTTGGTGATATTCAACACATCCCTGTGATCAGATGTTTTCAGGACTTAGAAGTGGGCAGAGCGCTTCTCTGCCACAACCTGTAGGTAGTCCTTGTAGACCATGCACACTGGCACCCCCTGCTCCACCACCTGCCATTTAACCATGACCTCCTGTGCCAAGCCATTCTGCAAGAGGGGCAGCTTGATCTCGTTGCTAGCTTCCGACCCGTCTCGACTGGTGAGAGCCTGTCGGAGAGGAGGTACAGGCAGGAGGATCATTTTCACATCATTAGAAGTTGCCCACAGCCCCAACATACCCATCTGGCAGCAGGGTTTGTATATTTTTAAATTTCAGCCTTTATATGTGATAGATAATATATAGAAATAGTGCAAAAAACTATATTCGTGATTGATACATTCTGTAATATACCACAGAGAGCATTCTAACTGGTTGCATCACTGTCTGGTGTGGAAGGGCCACTGCACAGGCTGGAAAATGTCACAAACTCAGCCCGGTCCAACATGGGTACCAGCCTCCCCAGCATCAAGGGCTCCTTCAAAAGGCAATGCTTCAAGAAGGTGGCATTGATTATTAAGGACCCCCATCACCCAGGTAATGCCCTCTTCTTATTTCTACCAGGTACAGGAGCCTGAAGACCCACACTTATTGTTTCAGGGACAGCTTCTTCACATCCGCCATCAGATTTCAGAATGGATAGTGAACCGACCCATGAACACTACCTCATTATTTTGCTCTCTTTTTACACTACTTATTTAATTGTTTTTTAATATATTTCTTATTGTAATTTATAATTTTTATGTATTGCAGAGTATTGCTGCTGCAAACAAGAAATTTGACAACATATATCAATGATGATAAACCTGATTCTCATTCTGATTCATTAAAGAGAAGGGAAATACCACCAAACACAACACCATTACCCCTCTCGTGACTCCCAGAAGAGATAATCCTTTCACTTTTCAGAGGGTTCCCCACCCACCTCTGCCCCTTCACCTGTGGTAGTGGAAGGAGTCTAGTGGTCGTTCCACACAGAGTTTTAGCATTAGATGTACTGAGCTATAGTGCATCACTCAGCATTTACTCTTCCTCGTCACAATTCAGCTCAATTCAGCCCACTGTTCTACACTCTCTATGCTCATGACTGTGTGGCCAGGCACAGCTCAAATGCCGTCTATAAATTTGTGATGACACCGCGGCTGTTGGCAGAATTTCAGGTGGTGACAAGGAGGCATACAGGAGTAGGCAGATTGGCTGGTCAAGGGGTATCATGACAACAACCTTGAACTCAGTGTCAGCAACACCAAGGAGATGATTATGGACTTCAGAAAGGGGAGGCTGAAGGAACACACGTCAGTCCCCTCAACAGAGGAAAACGTGAGGAGCTTTAAGTTCCTGTGTGCCAGCGTCTCAGAAGATCTATCCTGGGGCCTAGCATATTGATGCAATCCCAAAGGTGCCATGTTAGCAGCTATACTTGTACAGGAATTTGTGAAGAATTGGTTGCGTCACCAAAGACGTTAGTAAAATTTCTACATATATACAATGGAGAGTAGTTTGACTCACCACCTGGTATGGATGCTCCAATGTAAGACCACAAGACCATAAAACCATAAGATGTAGGAGCTGAGTTAGGCTATTTGGCCCATCGAGTCTGTTCCGCCATTTCCTCATGGCTGATTCAATTTTCTACTCAGCTCCAATCTACTGCCTTCTTCCCGTATCCCTTAATGTCCTGACCAATCAATGATCTATCAACGTCTGCCTTAAATATACGTACATAAAGACAGCCTCCACAGCTGTCTGTGGCAAAGAATTCCACAGATTCACGACCGTCTGGCTAAAGAAATTCCTCCTCATTTCTGTTCTAAAAGGACGCCTCTCTATTCTGAGGCTGTGTCCTCTGGTCTTAGACTCTGCCACCATAGGAAACATCCTCTCCACATCCACTCTATCAAGGCCTTTCACCATTCAATAGATTTCAATGAGGTCACCTCTCATTTTTCTGAATTCTAGTGAATACAGGCCCAGAGCCAATAGACACTGTTCATATGACAAGTCATTCAATCTTTGAATCATTTTCATGAACCTCCTTTGAACCCCCTCCCGTTTCAGCACATCTTTTCTAAGAAAAGAGGCCCAAACCTGCTCACAGTACTCTAAATGAGGCCTCACCCGAGCTTTATAAAGTTCCATCATTACATCCTTTCTTTTATATTCTAGTCCTCTTGAAATGAATGCTAAATGAATGCCTTCCTCACCATAGACACAACCTGCAAATTAACCACTAGGGAATTCTGCACAAGGAGTCCCAAGTCCCTTTGTGCCTCAGTTTGTATTTTCTCTTCATTTAGAAAATAGTCTACGAAAGTGTGTGACCATACACTTACCAACACTATATTCCTTTTCTTTGCCCATTCTCCTAATCTGTCTGTCCTTCTGTAGCCTCTCTATTTCCTCAAAACCACCTGCCCCTTCACCTATGTTCATCTTGTCCGCAAAATTTGCAGCAAAGCCATCAATTCCATCATCCAAATCATTGACATATAACATAAAAAGAATCGGTCTCAACACAGACCCCTGTGGAATACCTCTGTTTACCGGCAGCCAGTCAGAAGGAGTCTTTATTCCCACTCCTTGCAGCCTGCCAATTAGCCACTGCTTTATCTATGCTAGAATCTTTCCTGTAATACCATGGGCTTGTTGTTTGTTAAGCAGCCTCATGTGTGGGACCTTGTCAAAGGCCTTCTGAAAATTCAAGTACACATCATCAACTGATTCTCCTTTGTCTATCCGGCTTGCTACCTCTTCAAAGAATTCCAACAGATTTGTCAGGCAAGATTTTCTCTTTAGGAAACCATGCTGACTATGGCCTATTTTGTCATGTATTTCCAAGTACCCTGAGACCTCAACCTTAATAACCAACTCTTTCCAACCATTAAGGTCAAACTAACTGGTCTATAGTATCCTTTCTTCTGCCTCTCCTCTTTCTTGAAGAGCGGAGAGATATTTGTAATTTTCCAGTCTCCTAGAATGTAGGAATTTTTGAAAGATCATTACTAATGCCTCCATGATCTCTTCAGCTACCTCTTTCAGAACTCTGGGGTGTATATCATTTGGTCCAGGTGACTTATTCACTTATAAGATCATTCCGTTTCCCAAGAACTTTCTAGTTATAGTAACTTCACACATTTCATGACCCTGACAACTGGAACTTCCATAATACTGTTAGTGTCTCCACAGTGAAGACTGAAGCAAAATACTTAAACAGTTTGTCCGCCATTTCATTGTCATTGTCCCCCATTACTACCTCACCAGCATCTTTTTTTTAGCAGTCCAACATTCACTCTTGCCTCTCTTTCACACTTTATGTACCAGAAGAAACTTTTGGTATCCTCTTTAATATTATTGGCTCGCTTAGTTTCGTATTCCACCTTTACCTTCTTAATGACTATTTACTTGTTGCCTTCTGTTGGTTTTTCAAAGCTTCCCAATCTTCTAACTTCCCACTAATTTTTGCTCTTCTGCTGTTATATTGTCTTTGACTTCTCTTATTAGCCATGGTTGTGTCATCTTTCCTTTAGAATACTTCTTTCTCTTTGGTATGCATATATTCTGTGCCTTCTGAATTGCTTCCATAAATTCCAGCCATAGCTGCTCTGCCATCATCCTTGCCAGTGTTGTTTTCCGATCAGTTCTGACCAGCTCTTCTCTCATGTCTCTGTAATTCCCTTTACTCCACTGTAATGTTGATACATCTGACTTTAGCTTCTCCTTTTCAAATTTCAGAGTGAATTTGATCATATTATGGTCACTTGCCCCTAAGGGTTCTTTAACCTTAAGGTCTCTAATCAATTCTGGTTCATTGCACAACACCCAATCCAGAATAGCTGATCCTCTAGTGGGCTCAACCACACTGCTTGAAAAAGCCATCTCATAGGCATTCTAGAAATTCTCCTGTAATCCAGCACCAAACTGATTTTCCCAATCTACCTACATATTGAAGTCCCCCATGACTATTGTAACATTGCCCTTTTAGCATGCATTTTCTATCTCCCATTGTAATTTGTAGGCCACATCCCATCAGGGTCTTTTTACCCTTGCATTTCGTCAGCTTTATCCACAATGCTTCAATACTTTATGATCTTATGTCACCTCCTTCTAATGATCTGATTTCATTTTTTCTACCAAAAGAGCAACACCATTTCTTCTGCCTTCCTGACTATCCTTTCGATACAATGTGCATCCTTGGACATTAAGCTCCTAGCTATACAGTAACCTTTCAGCCATGATTCCGTGATGCCTACAACATCATGCTTGCCAGTCTGCATCTGTACTGCAAATTTATCTACCTTATTCTGTGTACCGCACACATTCAGATACAACATCTTCAATCCTGTGTTCACCCTTTTCAATTTTGTCACACCATGTTCAACCTTTTGATTCCTAACTTTGTCCGAGCTTTACCAACATCTGCCTCCACAACCCCTCTACTAACTGTCCTGGCAACATACCATCCGGGAATCTCGTTCTCGGCCACAGAACCTCCTGTCCGTTCCCTTAACTAATAAATCTGTTAAGCTCTTCCTGTGCCTGCCGGTGTGGGAGCGGAGGCTCCTGTAGCGCCTACTGGATGGGAGGAGAGTAGAAAGCCCATGGTTAGGGTGAGATGCATCCTTGATAATGCTTTGAAGTCATTCTTACCCTCAGTCTTTAGGCTCTATAATGAATCAAACTATAGCCAGGGAAATGATGACCCCCCCTCCTGTTTGACTGTTTTGAGGTAACTTATTTTTTTATTTTTTCTTACTTCTTTTCTAATATTTGTATATCTGTACACTTGTAATGCTACTGTGACACTATAATTCCCTTTGGCATCAATAAAGTATCTACTTATCTATAGTAATTTATAATGATATAATTTCCCACTCAGGATCAGTGAAGTACCTATTATTATTATCCATCTACCCAAAGGGTAACCAGGAAGAAAACTAGATCCCTAAAGGATCAATGTGTAGAGCACAGGAGACAGGTGAAGTCTTAAATGAATGTTTCTCATCTGTAATTACCATGGAAATTATGGAAGCGATAGAGCTTAAAGTAGAAATCAGTGATATCCTGAAACATATTGATACTATGCAGACAGTCTTGAAGCACATAAAGATGCATAAACCCTGGGGATTTCACCAAGTTTATCCCAGCACATTGTGGGAAGTTAAGGAAGAAATTGCAGAGGCCTTGGCAGATATAGTAGTATTTTCGCAAGCACAATGAAATCTGCAGATGCTGGAAATTCAAACAACACACAAAATTCTGGTGGAACACAGCAGCCCAGGCAGCATCTATAGGAAGAAGTACAGTCGACATTTCGGGCCGAGACCCTTTGTCAGGACTCCACAGGAAGGGTCTTGGCCCAAAACGTCGACTGTGCTTCTTCCTATAGATGCTGCCTGGCCTGCTGTGTTCCACCAGCATTTTGTGTGTGATACTAGTATTTTCCTTAGCCATGGGTGAGGTAGAGAAGACTGATGATAGCTAACACTGTTCCTTTATTTAAGAACAGCTACGAGGACAAGACAGGGAACTATAAGCTGGTGAGCTGAACAGCGATGGGAAAGTCACTGCAGGGCATTTTGAGACACAGGATTAAGCTGCAAGTACTGATAGGAGTAGTCAGCATAGGTGTGTAGATAGGAAATCATTCTTCACAAATCTGAGTTTTTTTTAAGAGGTGACGAAGAGAAGATAAAGGGGTTGGTGGTGACGCTGTTGGGGAAGGGGTGGAGAACGTTACCTACAAAGACTTTAGCAAGGTTTTTTAATGCAGGCTTGTAACCAGTGGCATGCTTCAGGGCTCAACACTGGGTCCACTGTTGTTTATCATATATTTTAATGATTTGGATGACAACTTAGGTGATATGGTTAGTAAGTCTATGGATCACACCAAAATTGGTGATATGAAGAGGATAGTGAAGGTGATTGTCTATGGTTACACTAGGATCTAGACTGTTCAGCAAACTAGGCCAAGTAAAGGGAGGTGGAACTTAACTCGGACAAGTGCAAAGTGTTGCATTGAGTGAAGGACTAAGGTAGTGAATGATAGGGCTCTGGGGAGTGTGGTAGAACAGGGAGACCTCAGGGTACAAGCAGAGTGGTGATACATATTGGTGAAGAAAACTTGCCTTCATTGGATTGGGCACCGAGTGCAAGAATTGGGACATCATGTTACAGCTTTCAAAGGTATTTCAGGGTGAGACCGTGCCTGAAATATTGTGTGTAGTTGTGATTGCCATCCTGTAGGAACAGCGTACTTAAACTAGAGAGTGTGTCGAAACAACATACAACAATGTTACCGGGAGACTTGCGTAATCAGAATAGACTAGAAACGCTGGGACCGTTTCCCCTGCAGTGAAAGAGGCTGAGTTGTAGCATTATAGAGGTTCATAAAATCATGAGGGGCATTGATAAGCTGGGTAGTTACAGTCTTTTTCTCAGAGTAGGGGGGGATCTAAAACTAGAGGGAATACAGTTAAGGGAAAAGGGTGCATCCTTCCTATATGAAGTGCGGTTGGCATATGGAACAAGTGCCAGAAGAAGTGGCAGAACTAGGTACAATTACAAATTCTTAGGAGGCATTTGGACAGGATAGAAAATATCTAGAGGGATATGGGCCAAATGCTGGCAAATGGGATTAACTCAGGAAGACAGCATGGATGAGTTTGAGTGAAGATAGACAGATATACTTTATTTATCCCAAATGAAATTACAGTGTCACCGTCACATTAGAAGTGCACAGATATAAATATTAGAAGAGAAGTAGAAAGAATAAAAAATAAGTTACCTCAAACAGTCTAACAGGAGGGGGTCATCACTTCCCTGGTTTTAGGTTGACTCATTATAGAGCCTAGTGGCCGAGGGTAAGGATGACCTCATATAGCGCTCTTTGGGGCAGCGCAGTTGTCTTAGTCTATTACTAAAAGTGTTCTCTGTTCAGCCAAGGTTGTGTGCAAAGGGGAGGAACATTGTCTAGAATCGCCAGGATTTTTCGTAGGGTTCTTTGTTCTACCACAGCCTTTAGTATGTCCAGTTTGACTCCTATAACAGAGCCAGCCTTTCTAATAAGTTTATTGAGCCTATTGGCATCAGCTGTATTGATGCCATTGTCCCAGCACACCAAAACACAAAAGATTGTACTGGCGACAACAGAGGAATGGTTTCTGTGCTTTTTGACTCCTTGACTTCTAAGATATTCAGCTAACCTGCCATGTGGAGCAGACGAACTGTAAGCAGTGCTTCCAGACCCCCGATTGAGCAGCTAAACCAACTGGAAACACATGGACACAATATTACTGTGGTATAAACAACTCACATTTATGAGCGGATTGTCTTTATCCAGATGAAAGTTGAGGGCCTGAGTTTCGATCCATGCATTATCTGTGTTCCTCGGGTCATCCACATATCCAGTGTGAACCTGAAACACACAATGTACTCTGATATCAGTATTATTGGCTTGAGCTTCAATGCTCTGCAGCAGATACCTGCAACATGTCAGTGAGGCCACATTTGTATTCGGTTTTCATTACTAGCTAAAGGATCTCCCACTCTCCCTCCCACTTTCAAATCTCTTACTATCTCTTCTTTCATTTAGTCCTGACGAAGGGTCTTGGCCCGAAACGTTGACTGTACTTCTCTCTATAAGTGCTGCCTGGCCTGCTGCATTCCACTAGCATTTTGTGTGTGTTGCTATCCATTTCCTGTTTTGTTTTGGCATACAGGTCATTCTGTGTCACCAGGTAGGCCTGTCAATGTTAGTTCTGTCTGGAGGACCTCCAATCTCCATTCCACAGTGTGTGGGAATCACTTCTCTGGTAACAACACAACAGGAGGTGACCTGCTGCCAAGCATGTGCTGATGGTTCATTCACCTTTGCAACATAGACACTGGAAGGAATTCACTCGTGATACCTCAGAAGACAGGAGTGACGCTACAACGAGGCCATAGAAACATCGAGGGGTGAATTTGCATCACAGAACTCCACATTGGATTGTGACCGCGTCTCCTCCATACAATCAATAACTACAAAGTTTAATTCCCACCTCTTCAGCTTTCTTCAGTAGGTTCTGAAACATGTTCATCATCTTTGTGTTTAATATAAGCTTCAGTTTCTTTGGGAACTTCTCTCCAGGATCCAGAATACCCTGAGTGGTAAAATAAAGAATTGCTTACTGGAAATTAATTGCAGATACATTTTCCCAAATTCTCCCCTTTATCTGCTGAATTTCTGATTTCGGAACGCATGGCAACACTTGCGGGCTGCCCCCAGCACACCCTTGGGTGTGTTGGTTGTTAACGCAAATGATGCATTTCGCTGTATGTTTTGATGTACTCGTAATAAATAAACTTGAATTCTGAAATCTTGATTGGAATTCTCTGCAACTCATTCAAGGGATCTGATGCAAGCCTGTGACAGTAGACTGCTTTAGAGCAACACCAATGCCCTCAGTGTCCTGTTCCACATCCCTCTCTCCCTTTCTCACCTTCAGTTTCCCATTCCCTGTCTCCCCCTTTCTCTTTCACTCTCAGTGTAGCTTTCCCAGGATCTCACTCTTCCTCACTTTCAGTGTACTGTTTCCATCTCCCCCTTCACTCTCTCACTCTCAGGCAGATGCCATCTCCCTGGGCCTCCACTCACGTAGGAGGCCCTACCGTTTATATGTTCCGGAGATGAGCATGACTATCGCTGCATTTTCAATGCCAAAATGCCAAGAAAACTAATCTTCAAACTCCTAGACCTGGGACTCAACACCTCCCTCTGCAACTGGATCCTTAAGCTCCTGACCAACAAACCACACCAGTAAGTCAGGCAGTAGCACCTCCACCATGATTATTCTAAACACTGGAGCTCCACAAGGCTGTGTCCTCAGCCCTCCACTCCACTTCCTGTGCACTTCTGACTGTGTGGCCAAATTCTGCTCTAACTCCATATTTGTCTTGGTAAATGGCACCACCACAGTGAGTCATACCTCAAATAAAGAAGCATCGGAGTAGAGGAGGGAGACAGAGAGCTTAACAACATGTTGTCATGACAACAACATTTCCCATTGACTTCAGAAGTGGGGTGGCTGCACATGCTCCTGTCTACCTCACTGGTGCTGAGATCAAGATGTTGATAGCTTCATGTTCCTAGATGTGAACATCACCAATAGCCTGCCTTGGTCCAACCATGTGGAGGCCATAGCCAAGAAAGCTCACAAGCACCTTGACTTCCTCAGGAGTCAAAAGAAATTTGAAAAGTGTCCTTTGACCCTCACCAACTTTTATAGATGCTCCACTGAAAGCTTTCCATTTGGAACCATCATGGCTTCTTATGGCAATTTCTCTGCCCAAGACTGCAAGTAACTTTAGAGAGTTGTGAGCTCAGCTCAGCCATCACAGAAACCGGATTTCCCTCCATGGACTTTCTCTACACTCCTACAGTCTCAGCAAATCAGCCAATATAATCAAGGACTGCTCTCTCTCTAGGCAGGAGATACAAAAGTCTGAAAGCACAAACCACCCTAGTATGTCAAGGTGAACTCTTGACTCCAGAATCTACCTCATCTTTGCTTTGAACATTATTGTCTACTTGCACTGCTCTTTCACACTATCTGTAACACCCTAGTAATATCTTGAGGTACCAATGTGATGAACGTAAGGATGGCTTGCAAAGCAAAGTATTTCACTGTACCTCAGTACTTGTGACAATAATAAATAAATTGAAAATTTACCCTTTCTCCACCTTTCCCTCTCATAGTGTCTCTTTCCCTGCCCCCTCTCTCTCTCTCACTCACTCCACCATCTCTCTCACACTCTCAGTCATGCTCATTTAGTTCTGCTTTTCATTTCCCCTCACTTTCTCATTTTTCCCTTTCTCTCTCCATCTATGTCATCTTTGAACATAACCCCAGCGGTCAGATCTGGACTCCTGTCAGCAAAGATAGCTCGATCAGTGCTGAACAACCATCAGCAAAAACTACCTAACCTCAAGAGTAACACACACAAAATGTTGGGGGAGCTCAGCAGGTCAGTCCTGATGAAGGGTCTTGGCCCGAAACATTGACTCTTTATTCCTTTCCATAATGCCTGACCTGTTGAGTTCCTTCAGCATTGTGTGTGCGCTACTCTGGATTTTCAGCATCTACAGAAGATCATAGACTCAATAAGTATGCATACATTTTAAATGTTCTTAAAACATTTAAAAATAGATGTCTGAAAAGGGATTAAGCTTATCAATGTCTCAAATAGCTTCTCCAAAATAATTGGCTTTCAGTTCAAAATTATTGGTTAGCTTAAAGACATTATGCTGTCAAAATACATCAAAGTATTGTGTGGAGTATCTGAAAGAGCTGCTCCTCAGATGTTAGGGAGGAGGATTGTTTTGCTCCTGGGTCCAGTCAAGTTGGCCATTCATGGGTCTAGGCGGTGGACAGCTGAATGTTCAACCCCAGCTAAGTGCCTGCCCCTCTTCCAGGCTTATGTCTGTGCCATGTGTCCCTGAAGCAGGAACATGCAGTATCTATGGTACAATGGAAAGATTTCTGGTTTGGTGTGCATCACAGATGCTTGAGTGCATTCTGGATGGCAATGACTATGTTATATTCTGAAACTGTAAATCATGGAGCACTGCAATATTATAATAATGTGATGCTGTAATCACTGAACAAACCCACTTTGGAAAAGGGAAGAAGGGATTCTGTGGAGTGTGACTCCTAGTTCAGTGCGAGCAGGCTTGTCAGAACACGAGGAAATCTGCAGATGCTGGAAATTCAAGCAACACACACAAAATGCTGGTGGAGCACAGCAGGCCAGGTAGCATCTATAGGATCCCTATAGATGGTGCCTGGTCTGCTGCGCTACACCAGCATTTTGTGTGTGAGGCTTGTCAGAAGCTGGAGGTTCCAGTCTATTCAAAGTGATAATCAGCCAATCAAGTGTTTTTCTCTAATCAGGCATAATGCCTCTCAGAAGATGCAAAATGTCCCACAGCAGAGAGGTTTACTGACATCTTCCAGCTGTGCTATTCTACAAGTGAAGGGGAATCTGGATAATCTTGTTATCTGTGTATACGTCAGGCTATCTGTTGTACACACCTGGATACTGTATGGCTTACCTGTAAACACGGCAGGCTACTTATCCAAACTGTGTACTTGCCAGGCTTCCGAGTTTCCTATCTACGTGCACACCAGGCTACCAGCTGTCCTATCTGTGTACATGCTAAGCTATCGAGTTTTGTGTATGTGTACACACTAGGCTACTGTATTTCCTTCATCAAAAAGGACACTGGAAGAACTCATTGGATCATACTCACACTCACAGGATCTATGATTGAAAAAGGTGAAAGTCAGTGTTTAGTGATAGTACAGTATTTTGACTGCAATAGGATGGAGAGTGAACAGTTCTCTATGTGTGGAAGAAAATATAGGGTTAAAAAAATCTGCATGTTGCTAAGATGACCTTGTGGACATCCTGTATTTTCTTTTAATTAAGTTGCAAATCTACATGACTAAG